>NC_056730.1:454564671-454643122 GCF_019279795.1 Protopterus annectens | reverse complement strand
TCCTTTAACATTCAAAACAGGAGGTATAGCTAAAGGCCTATGCTGAGGTAAATGTAAAAAGGTCCTTAATCTCTTTCTAGAATCAGAAAATTCCTGACCCTGCCACTGAAAATGTTCTCTCATAGAGTGTAGTGTCTCACCAAAGGAAAACTCTTCAGGAGGGGAGGCCGAAGGGATAGATTCTTCAGCATCAGAATCCTCGTAGGCCAAATAAGCCTCCTCCTGGTGATCTGACAACACAAATCCATCCGTAGACTTATCTGAAGAGTGCTGGTCAGAGGGCTCAGTCCTGGGCCTTTTGTCTGGTGGTGGTTGAGAACCCCTGTCCGGGTGAGGCTGAGAACCTCTAATTAAAGAGATAAGATCCTCTGCAAGGCTGAGGATCTGAGAACTAGAAGAAGGTCTCTGAGAGGTAGTCTTGGGAGGCAAAGCTTTAGCAAGTTTAGCAGCTTTAGCCCTGGAAAAAGCCTTAATGGACATGGAAGCAGGGGGTCTGGCTGCACCACGTGCAGGAGTAGACTTGTCCAAAGGAATGGTGTCGGACATTTCCTGGACACTGGTTTCAGTAGGTAGCTCAGTAGCCGACTCAGCCGGGGCCTCCAGGGCCGGTGGTCGGTTGAGTGGATTCGGTAAAGGAAGTACCGAGGACTCTGTTTCGCCGAAACCGAGACACTCGCGGTAGGCCTAACTGTGGTTTCAGCCGAAACCGCAGGCCGCAGTGTCGGTCCTTGTCCTTCGTTTCACCAAATGCGTCGGAGTCTCCGATGGCATCTTATATGCAAAATTAGCCCCAAAGGATTCCTCTGCAGAACTCCGACCGACGCCTAAGAGTTCGTCGGTTGAAAGAAGCACAGGCTGAACAGGCCGAGACGTCGTGGTCTGGGCCTAAGCAAGGGAGGCAGTAAGAGTGAAAATCCTTATGAGGTATTTGTTTCCCACAAGTTAAACAATTATTTACTTTATCTGACATCGGCTGAGGAAAGAAAGAGTCCCCAACGGGGTACTTAGCTTTTTCGAAGTCTTCGGTAGCTGAATCACAGGAGCTGACCGACCGGCACTTGCGAACTGCTTCTGCTTCGGGCACCACACGGCAAGAAAGACTGAGGAAAATGGCGTCGGCTGATGCTTTTATACCCCAGACGCTCTGATGTCGGGGAAAGTGCGACATCAGCCAAGGCCAGACCCAGACTTTGGAATCCGGCCGATCAAGGGGGCTGCCTGAGGCAGGACAACCCATATGTTATGACTGCAGATGCATCCTTGAAGGACATCAACATAATGTATGATACAGGCCTCTAGGGATGAAACATTTGATGGCTATTCATGGTATCCATCAAATTTTCATGCACAGGGGAGCCAGTGATTGGTTAACTCATTAAAATTAATGTATATGCCCCATACATAAATTTTCCACTTTTAAAGCTACAAAGGAGCTACATGTCCATAAGGGGATATATATTACACTGAATTCAAATTAACCTTAACAATACTACACTTCTTATGGACAACCTACAAAAAAATGAAACTTTGTACACATTTATAAGGCATTTTCAGATTGCTCTCAAATTGTGGGCTACATCACTGTCAATGAGGAAAACAGTGCATTTAGACAGTAGATGCAGGGTATACTAGATAAAAGTAGGACAACAAGAGTTTGTGTTGATAATGGGTGACCTGAATGACATATTCGGACAGAAAGAATAGAATATGAGGACTGCCTCAGTCCACATGGGTGGGGCAACAGGAATAAAGGAGAAAAGGCCATTTTAGACTTCTCTCTTGCAAAGGGTTTAATGGTAGTCATCACATGGTTCAGCGAGACAGACAGTTGCAAGATCACACAGTGGCCAAGTGACCAACATGCATCTCAGGTATACTTGCTCCTAGTAAGGAAAGGGCATCGGAGTGTAATCAGCAATTGGCACAGTGGTGCAGCGGTTTGCATTGTCGCCTCACAGCAAGAGGTTCTCCGGTTCGATTCTCGGCTGGGGTGCATTTCCTCCCTGCATTCGCATGGGTTTCCCCCCACATTCCAAAGACATGCATCTGGAGCATTTCTCCCCAGGTCTACACTGAAAATAGGCACTGTCCTAGTCGGACTTTCCCAGTTAACAAATGTAAAAAATAAATAAATAAATTATGGTTACTTCCAAAGCATGTGGCCATGAGTTCCAGCTGAAGACCTGCCCATGTATGTGCATCGCACTACTCCACAAGTAGCTGTCTGCATGGTAGGTAAATGACAGCAAAATAACATTTTACCTCCTTCACATGTGTTTCAGGGAATGCCTACTGGGCCCCTAATACAGTGCATTTAAGAAAGCGGATGTCTGGAATCACCTAGCTGAGGATTGAAGTCATCCTTGGACATAGGCATCACCAGTATTGGTAACAGTGTAAGCATCCATTCAACGACCTGTGTCATAGAAACCATGATGATTTTTGTGCATGGGAAGTGGCAATGAGGAAGGAACACCCTGAGTGATACAGTAACAGTGTTCTTCGTGCTTTTGTATTTTTATGTTTTCTCTTTTATCCTTTTGCAGATTTGAAACTGTTATTGCTACTGGCAATTGACTGTTGAGCTCATCCTAAGAATTAGGATTTCTATTGTGTACATCTTCTAAGTCAGGAGGTGTTAGTGGCAGTACACTGCATGTTATATGCCTGTATATTCTGTACAGGTTTCTGAACGTCCCTTTTCAGAGGTATGCTGCATCAAGTCACCTTGACTGCACACTACCTAGTGTGTCATTATAAATACCCATTTCATATTCAGTTTACATACCTTAACACCTGTACAGGGATACACATTTACCTGCTGCCTGTAAAGCAGCTAGCAGTAAGTACTTGTGTGAATGTATATACTGTTTTAACAACTCACATCACAAATATTATTAATCTCCGATGTGCCCTTTCTGCTTCAGAATGAGCAGAACATATTGCAAACTGCATCATCTTCCACAAGAGATACAAGAGACTTTCAAGCAGCCATGGCTAGTTCTCCACAAAAAGACTGGCATCTTTTAAAATCTTCATTCAAATGGCAAAATACACACAATTATGACCAGCTTCCTAATCTGTATCATCACTGCTAGTCTGGACAACAGATTTATTCCTTAATCATCTTCACTGTATCACAACTCTGATGAGGTTGTGGCTGAGGTTCATGAAGATGATGAAGCTTGGAGTGCTTTGTGTTGGGGGGGGGGTGTCTGGCTCCTTACTAGCACGTAGCCCACCTGCACTGAGTGAGGCAGTGAAGGCTGTTGGTGCAGTGAGAAATGGGCAGATATATGGCTCACTTGAATAGCCTCCTGGAGCAAATCGCTGATTCATTCGAATAGCCAACTAATACCATTGAGCCATTAGGAGAGGATGTGGCCCATGACACCATCTACTCTAATCCCTGATGTGTTGATAGATTCTTATACTGTTCACCTGGGCCTGTACAGGGACAACATGGCAGTTACTCATAACCCATCCTATTCCCAGCTATGTTTGCTCCCTCCCTCTTCTACCCTGCCCCTTAGCTTGCTCACTGTCTGCTCTTGCACACTTAACTATCACCTTGTTTTCCCTTTTACTGTTCCTCTTCTTCCTTTTAATTTACAAAAAAAATCTCTCCTTTCCCCATCTAATACACTCCTGAACGCAGAGCCTTCTGGTGGTCCAGCACCAAATTTGTCTGCCACCTGTTATGCCACTGCCACTGACATATTGACATATAGTGACCCAGTTTACATTTTATGTTTTCACAAGACTGTGATATGTAGCATGTGGCTGCACTGTGGATTGTTTCTTGCATGTGACTATAAAATTTCTCTGAACAGTTTTGTCTACTTGCACAACTGCACTAAAGTCTTACATCCACGTGCATACATACTTACTGTCTGGCTCATTTACACACCCTTGAGCACTGCCCAAAAGCGCTGCATGACCTCTTTTAGATAGTCACTGCCTCCTTCTTTTATCATGCAACATTACTCAGCATGTAAACCTTGTGAACAAATGCAGAGCATGTCTACAAACCCTGGCCTAGACTGCATTATGTCACCAAGTATCTTCTTTCTGCATATAGCAGATAGCAGCATTTACCAGAAACAAACGGAATTTGCAAAGTCTAATTGTACAGCATACTACCTGCAATCTTATCAAACAAAAATGACAGACTTAATAGAAAAAGAAAGAATAGTTATGTGAAATCTTACCATAATCATAGATGTTCCTCTTTTCTGTTGCAGTGTTCTTTACATATGGGTTGTATTCCGCTCTACGACCTGACGTCCGCCAGTATACAAAAGCTTTCAGTTACTGCCAGTACATGGGACGTTGCATGTCTGCTTTGACAACATCAGCCATAAAAGGATGTTCACACATACCATCCTCAGAACAGAAATACCCCATGAGGAACAAGAGTCCTAAGGAAAACAATAAGTCATCCAGGGAAGTGACAAGATGCAGGGGGAAGGCAAGAGGGTCAGAATACTGCAACATAGAAGAGAAGGACATCAATGGTTATGGTAAGATTTTACACAACTATTCTATATCCTTCTAGTCAATGTTGCAGTATTCTTTACATATCAGGGAGTGCCACAGCTTATGTGGGACCCTAGGAGGTGGTAGGCGCAGAGGAAGGTTGCAAGGAAGAATTCTCCACAAACCCATGAAGAACAGCCCTAGCAAACCTCGCCCTGGAGCTAGAAATAGAGTCCAACTTGTAATGCTTGGTAAACGTGTGCACAGAGTACCAAGTATCTGCCTCCAAAATGGAATTAGTATCCAGACCCTTAAAGAAAACCCCCTGAAGAAGCCACAGATCTAGTGGAGTGGGGTCTGACAGAAATAGGCAAGGACTTACAATGGAAATCATAGCAAAACACAATGGCCTTAGAAATCCAAGATGAAATAGTTTGTTTAGAGACAGGCAGATCCAGAGCCCTGGGATGAAATGACACAAAAAGCTGATCTGATTTCCTGATAGCTTTAGTCTTGTCCATGTAAAATCTAAGTGTCTATGCACATCCAGCGTATGCAAAATTTATTCACGAGAGGACTGAGGAGAAGGGAAAAAGGTAGGTAGTTGGATAGATTGATTAAGAAAGAAGTCATTCACCACCTTAGTCAAGAAAGAAGGGCTGGTTCGGATGGCAACTCTGTCCTTGTGGAAAACTAAGAAAGGTGGAGTTGTCTTCAAAGCCTGTATCTCAGAGTTCCACCTAGCACAGGTCAAGGCAACTAGGAGCACAGACTTCCAAGTGCAAAACTTCAGAGAAGCAGAACATGTTGGCTCAAAGGGGTGCAGAGTTAATTTTTCTAAAACATAATTAAGGTCCCAAGGAGGAGGAACTGGCTTCCTTGGGGGCTTAATATGTAAGATGCCTTTAAGGAAAAGTTTAACCTCCAATCTGGAAGTTGAAGTAGGTGATAGTGGCAGACGAGCAGAAACAGCAGATAAGTGGACTTTCACAGAGGAATATGATACGTCACTTTTAAGCAGGTCACACAGGTAAGAGTACAAGTGGAATGCCCACAGAAAGTGGATCTAGACCTCTTTTAAAGCACTAGATAGGCAATCTTCTCCATTTGGAAATATAAGACTTTCTTGTATTGGGTTTCCTGGCCTCCTGCAAAACCCCAAGCACGTCCTGAGTGTAAACTTGCCTGAAAAGGATCAAACGTTGATCACCGACAAGGTCAGATGTAATGCTGACAGATGTGGATGAAGCAGGGACCCCTTGTCCTGTGTGAGCAGGTCCAACTGGTGAGGTAATCTGTGCTGATGGCCCTTGGCTAACTGC
Source organism: Protopterus annectens (assembly GCF_019279795.1). Classification (NCBI taxonomy): domain Eukaryota; kingdom Metazoa; phylum Chordata; order Ceratodontiformes; family Protopteridae; genus Protopterus; species Protopterus annectens. Next base: position 454,637,321 of record NC_056730.1, on the reverse strand, counting down.
AGAAGAAGACAGAACCAATGCTGTCTTGGCCAAAAGGCAGTCAGTGACAAGATTTTCATTTTGTCCTGCTGAATCTTCAGCACAGACTTCTGCATGCGAAGGATGGGGGGATGCACAAAGAAACATTTCCCTTCCGTGAGAAAGACAGGGTGTCCACCTTCCAATCCGGAGGATGAGGAATTCTGGCACAAAAGAGAGGAAGGTGCCTGTTCTGCGGGGAGGCAAATAGCTACAGATATGGAGTACCCCACCAATGAACCAGGTCCAGGAACACATCCCTGTGAAGCATCCATTCATGGGAGTGTGTCATGGATCTGCTTAATACATCCACCACAGAGTTTTAGGCAGAGGGTAGGTAAACAGCAGGAAGAGTGACGTACTGAATGGCCAGTTCCCATGCTTTGATAGATAGACTGCATAGAAGTTAAGATCTGGTGCCCTCCTGCTTGCTTATGTACCAGAGGACAGTGGTGTTGTCTGTAAAAATCTTCAGAAGCCCTGGCTGGAAGAGAGGATGGAAAGTTTGCAAAGCTAGAAGCAGAGCCCTCAGTTCTCTGATGTTGATATTCTCCCTCTTCTGAGATGGAAAAACACAAAGCACAACACCAACCAGTAACAATAAATCGATGAACCACACGCTGAAATATAGGAACAAGCGTTTTACTAAATAAATAAAAGATTCAGTAAAAAATACAAACGTTAGCGCTTTCGTAAGGCACATAGACCAAACTTCATCAGACAATTCAATGAAACAACAGTTCAGCTTATATATCACACACCCACACCCTTCAATTAGTTAATCATGAAAAATCACTCTAATCAATAATAAACCTATGCACTTAGACATGATAAAAAAAAACATATAAATTACATAAATGTTAAATAATAATTACACATAATTAATGCATACAGCATTCACATACAAAATAATATTAATATATTGCAATAAAAACATTTCATCTATTTAATACCCTAAGCCTTAATTTACTGCTGATGGAAATAGTGTCATTCAACCCAGGGGGGACATGGGCGTTGAGAAAGACCTGCCACCAAATTTCTTTATCTTCCAACCAGAACCTCCAAGGTCCACCTCGATCCCTCCGCTTGACCTGCTTAACACCACAAATTTAAATGCATGATCAGGAAACATTTTAATATGCCTAAATAAAGCATTTTTTTCCTCACACTTACGAACATCATATAAATGCTCGTAAATACGCTGGTTCAACTTCCGTTGGGTTTTCCCGACATAAAAACCGGGACATTGTGAACACAGGGCAGCATATACCATCCCTTGTGTGTGACAATTAAACTTACCCTTACTAGAAATAACCCTGTTAACAATCTTGACCTTAGATGTTAAAATATTTTTACACTGACTACACACACCACAAGATGTCATTTTCCCCTGTACATTACAGTCCTTGACTTGTTCCAATAGATTTTTAATGTTCCTATCCCTTCTAAATACAAATTCAGGGTGTTCCCCAAAAAAAGATCCCAACCCCGGATCACTGTTTAAAATGGCCCAATTCTTATTAACTATAGCTTGCATGATACAGCCGTCGTTGGAAAAGGTAGTCACCAGTGGACATGATATATCATTCCTCCTTCCAGACCTCCTAGATATGCCCAAAGTTACTGAATTGAAAGTAACTTCATGGTCAACCAAACTGGTTATGTCCACATTAGTAGATAGACCCACCATATTCGAAATATTTTCTCCCAAGTTATTCAAAATAGGTTTAAAATAACCAATCTCACATTTATCTATCACCTTCCTTCTGATATTATTAATTAAATACTTGGGGTACCCTCTACCCATGAACATTTGACACATGAAGTCACATTCATCAATGAAATCACTATAATTTGACACCATCCGGGCTTCTCTTACCAATTGCCCATTGATGATACCTCGTTTGACCTGCATGGGATGACTACTGTCAAAGTGTAAAATACTATTCGAGTATGTTGGTTTTCTATAAATCTTTGATTTCAAACCATCCATAGTTTTAACCAAGAAAACATCCAAGTAAGAAATCCCATCCACCCCAAGATTGTATGTAAATTTCAAAAATGTAGTACTTTCATTAATGTAGTTCATGAATTCTACAATACATTCCTCAGACCACTTCCATGCAATGAATAAATCACCCAAATTTTTATTTTATTTATTTATTTCCAGTTTGATTACCGGGGAAGTCCACTGGGCCAGAACGTGCCCATTTTCAGTGGAGGCCCGGGGAGAAAAGCTCCAAAAGCAATGCGAATACAATCTAAGTTACATAGTGTTGAAGGTAAAAAAAATACATGTGTAATTACATTCATACAGTTAGTAAAAAAGCAAATGCACACAGTATACCTCAAAAACATCATTAAGGAAAATACCTCAGATACAAGATGACATTACTAAAAAAAGGAGAGGTAAACAAATAGGTTTTCTCCCACCAGGCCATCACCACGTTGGCAAATAGTGGACCACATGGAGAACCCATGGCCTCTCCCCCAAGTTGCTTGAAATAGTGCCCCTCAAAAAGAATATAACTGTTCCTGAGCACTATCTCCATCAGTTGTGTTAACATGTTGTTAGTAGACTGAGGTAACCCGAACTGCTCAAACAAGAATTCAGAAAACCATTCAAGGCCTATATCTGAGATGGGGACGAAAGACCCTGAACCTTCTTAGGGGGCAAGGGTTGCCCCCCCAGCCCAAGTCTGAAGGGTCTGTGAAAATCTGTCGAGAAGGCTGGGGTAAGAGAAGAAGACTGGATTCAGAGAGAGTTGCTGAATCCACCAGAGGAGCTCTGTTTTCAGGCAGGGAAGAAGAGGAATCATAACATGTAGCGGATGAGCATGCTGGGACCAGGTAGTCTTTATAAACCACTAAAATGTTCTTATATAGAGTTTTGCGAAGGGTAACAAGGGAAATGTGGAAGTCATGAACCCTAGAAGTCTTAGGAATTCCCTGGCTGAGATGGAAGAGAGAGTCAAGAAGGGTCTCCATGAAACAAGTGAGAAACTGAACCTTGTCTGTTGGCAGGAACACCATCGTCAAGTCTGTTCTGAACCTCCACCCCAAAAAGATGTGATCCTGAGATGGAGTCAAAGTGGATTTTTTGAAATTTATTGTGAAACCCAGGGTCTGAAAAAAAATGAATGGCCTTCCTCAGATTTTGGGACAAGAGATCTATTTTGCTTGTTAGGAAGAGAAGGTCATCCAGGTAAGGATAAACCTGAACCCCCTGGACCCTTAAGAAGGGAATGGCAGGGGCCAGGCACTTTGTGAATACCCTTGTAGCAAAAAAACAAAAGGCAAGTCAGAAAATTGACAGTGCAAAGAACCACTAAGAAACATAAACATTTCCTGTATAACAGACTGATGGGGATATGCAGATAATCATTTCTGAGATCCAAGGAAGCCATGAAAGATTGGGGTGGAATGCGGGGAAAGATTGTCTGCAAGGACAGCATCCAGAAAGAAGGTACTTGCAGGAAAGTGTTCAACTGGGAGAGATCAAGAATTGGTCTTCAATGATCATCCTTCCTTGGGACCAGGAACATTCTTGAGTAGAAACCCTTGCCTATCTGATCCAAAGGTACAGAGACATCAGCTGTGAAAGGAGTTGTGGAAACAGATGCAACTGACTGGATGGGGGGTGTGGAATTCCCATGAAAGAAGGAAGATTCTTCCAAGTCATAAAATAACTTTTTAGAATAATGGACAGGACCCAGTCATCCTCAGTGATCCTTGTCCAGGCAGGAAAAGAAAGAGGTGTATGACTTGGAAGAGAAGGTAGTCACAGAAAATTGGGTCTGGCCCGAAAGGACTGCTGAGAAGAGGGGACTGAAGATGTTTTTGACTGAAAGAATCTTCTGGTGGACTTCTTAGACTTAGGAGCAGAAGAAGGATAAAGAGCAGGTCTCCTAACAAAGGAAATCTTGACAGGGAAGTTTCTATGAAATTTAGCAAACTGGTATTTGAGATCTTGAAGCTCCTTCCCTTTTTCTTGCAGAGCCTTAACTAAGTCTATAGCAGCAGATCCAAAAAGGGCAGGCTTGTCCAAAGAAGCAGCTAGCAACTTCGCCTTAATATCATCAGGTAATGATTGAAGTCTCAGCCATGAATGTCTCCTAAGAAGAGAGGCAAAGGCAGCAGCTCTTGATAATGCCTCAACAGCATCACAGTTGCACTTAAAGGAATGTCTAGCCACTTGAGAGGATGCAGCCAAGAGAGACATGACCTGCGTTTTAATCTCAGAGTCTGCCAAAGAAGATAAGGCCTGTGAAGCTTGAGAAAGCAAAGCAAAGGAGCACCTAGACATGCAAGTCTGGTAATTAATAGCTTTTATAGCTAAAGTGGAAGAGGTATATACCTTTTTACCTTCTTGCTCCTTTTATGTGAAGTAAGAAGCTTGGCAGAAGGAGATAATGGGGAAGACTTATCTGAAACTACAGAGACCACAGCTGGATATGCAGAGGGACACTTATAGAGAAACTTGCAGTCATCTGGAACCTCATCAAATCTGTCAGCCCTCTTGGAAGTGGGGACCTGAAAGTCTGGAACTTTAGAGGAGGAGGAAGAAAATGCATCTATGAAAACTGGAAGGACTAGAGAAACTGCAGAGGGAGAGGGAACCTCCATCAGAAGGTCATAATACCTCTTCTGTTCTTCAGAAATCTGGGAACAATCCCATTTGAAAAACTCCATCATTTTATTAACAGTCTCTCCAAAGGAAATTTCTTCTTGAGGGGAATTCCCCACCACTGGGTTCCTCCTCAGGAGATGCATATTCCAAAGAAGAAGAAGCAATTTGGGTGGAATATGTCATGGAGTAATCATCAGAGATGATTCCTCAGAATCAACGTCAATCACCTCAGACCCAACAGCCTGAACCGGAGAGGAAGTGAAAGAAGGCTGAGGCTTCAAGGCCATCAAGGCCTTAATCACACCCTGGGAAAAGACATCCCAATCCAACTGTGGAGAAGAAGGGATGGTTGAATGTTTGGCCTTCTGTTTCTTTTTCACATGTCTTTTTGTGATAAGGGACAAGGAAGAGGAACCTGATGTAGGCCTAATGGCTGACACAGTTAAAGAAGGATTCCTAGTCACAGCAGCAGCCACAGAGACGTCGCTGGAGTGCTCCAGCACAACTAGCTGCTGTTCCCCCATTTCTTTCTAAACAGATATCTGCAAAGTCTCAGATATGCTGGGATCCACTCCCTTGGCAGCTTCTGCAGAGGTACCTGCTGATGATGCAGACCCGATCTCAGATCGTACGAGCGGATCTTCACAGACCTCAAAGGGTACGCCTGAGGTAGAAGGCACAGAGCAAGAGGATTCAGGTTTCTATTTACTTACCTTCCTCTTCAAACTCAGCATGGTTGAAGGACCCCCAGAACCCTCCATAACATCTTTAGCTAGATGTTTAAGCTGCTGACTCTCAAGATACAGATTAAGAGCCAACAGACAGCTATGCAATGTCTTAGGCACAAAGGCCTGACAGAACAGGATCAGTAGTCGTGACTAGGCCCTAAACAGAAAAGACAGAGGTCATGGTTATCTTTATGTGGAATCAGCCTTCCACACCTACTTGCCCTTCCTGGATGACATGAAAAAAATAGACAGCAGTAACAAGAAAATAAATCCCCCATTGGGGAACTTATCTGAAGCTGGTAGTGACACACACACAAAATTCGACTGCAGGCCGTATGTAGGAGTCAACCTTCCGAATGGCGGCAGACATATTCTGAGGATGGTACACATGGATGTCCTTTTATGGCTGACGTTGTCAAATCAGATGTGTGACATCCCACATACTGGCAGTAGCTAAAAGCTTTTGTATACTGGCTGGATGTTGGGTCATACAATCCACATGCAAAGAATATTGCAGCACTGAATAGGACATATGCTACATTCTTCCTCTTTGTTTAAAATCAAAATTTTCAACTTATATTTCCTCTGTCACAGATGCATCTGTATATGCTGGTCATGTGAAATCAAGAACAGAATATGAACAGGAGTGTGATGCCCTTGTACTGGCCTAGTAATCAAGTAGCCTCAATCCTCACCACTGGCAACAGCTAGGGGACATCACACTGAGAGGATGACAAATACACATACAGTAAAGTGCAAGTTCCTTAAGAGCACAAAGAGATCACAGTCAGTCTGGAGCTGGTTTCTCCCTCTTTCTCCAGATCCCCAATAAGACTCCCCACTGGCACAGCTATAGGGTTAAGATCTCAGCTGAGGGGCTAAGCCAAGACCTCCAGCACCCTCTCTGTCCAACCAGTGCTTCGTGTCCCTGCCCAAGTAGCTGACACACACACACTTTGAGATTTGGTTTATACACACACCTGGGGAAGGCTGGCACAGGTTTACTAGCTATGCCCCCTTTTACCCAGACTATAAGGTAGTTTCCCCTACTTATCAGCTACTATAAGACCATTACAATCCTACTGTGTAATGTTACTATTATCCAAATGGTAGATGACGAAGACTTGCAAGCTATTTAGTACTGTAACAGCTTAAATATGTCTCACAAATATCAGCCACAAAAATTAGTTTAAATATATTTAATAATTTATTTATTTATTTATTTCCAGTTTGGTTACCAGGGAAGTCCACTGGGTCAACATGACCCGTTTTCAGTGGAGGCCCGGGGAGAAAAGCTCCAAGAAAACACTGTACAAGTTCAATTACAATAAAATGCAGGAGTATACAAGATAACATTGTACTGAGAAACACAAATAAGAATTTACAACAAGCATAGTTGGCAGAATCTGTTAAGAGAGAACTTAAGGGTGATTCAGTTACTTTTGATGCAAGGGAAAATGAGTGTTGAGAGTGATTGTCAGTTAAATTACATCTATTGAGGAATCAGATTATGCTTGCTTTATATACATAATTAAGAAGAAAGTAGAAAATTATTCACAATATTTACATTAATTACAATAATAAATAATAAAAGAATAAGACATATACTTAGTCGATAAACACAGTAACTTTAGAGTTCAAAATCATAGGAAATATTTTAAAGCAACATTGCACGACAGTCTCAAATAAATGCAGAAAACATCTAAACTAATCTTTACTATATTCCTATCTATATCGAAGAAAGACACTATGCCCTAAATCTTACTTACAGCAAAAAAATTGCAGATGATGATTGAGTGGATGTTCTTGCTAGGTCTAAAACAAAATACAAAATCCCAGTCTCTCTCTGAGAGAGTTCTTAAATTAATATCAAATATTACTGCTGATTTAGCTTGGATGACATCACTTTTTGTCACCTGTCTTCAGTTCCCAGGCTAAACCCCCAGTGTCCAACATTTAACATCTCTGTGTGAAAAATACATAGCCTTCAGATGTTTGCAGTTGCTAGAAGACATAAAACAATAAAACACTTACAAAGCAATGCAGAAGGCACCCTAGTTCACATCCTGTCTCTTTGCTGCATGGAAACTAACTTTTATAAAGCAGTCGTAAAACAATTTAATTTCAACTTATTTTCTTGAAGTTTTCAAAGTTAACTCATTTATGCTCTAGTTTCTACTGTTAAAACATACATTTGCACAGATATATAGTTCATAAACATTTCTGTTCTTCTGTTCTTTTCCAGTAGGGTACACTGTGGACACATTCTTGAAACTCAGTACTGTACAAACCCTGTTCAAGACACACTTCCTTACCAGTAGTTTAATATATACATAACATATAGTTCTCTTACATTTGTAAGACAAGCTTATGAATTATGCTGATATTCCCAAATGACATGATTATTGACAAAATTCCAACTAACTGGGCTGGCAGCATTTCAGTTTGTCACCCCCCCCCCCGCCCTGAAAACGCAAGCTAGTTTTTCGAGTGACTCTTGAGAAACATTGCTTGAGAGGGTTGAGTCTATCTGGTAATACCTTACCCCCTTCCCTGTCTTGAGATTCCAGCTGCCTTGGCATTGCTTACCCCAGTACAGTGCTACACTGTCCCATCATATGCCTGCAACCATAGGCTCCACCACAGTAATCTGGGATTTTTCTAGCTGGCTCCCTGCAGCCATAGATGCCCCTCAGACTCCTCCTGCCTTGTATGGCAAATATTTAGCACAAGAGCCTCCCCCTGTCATGGTAAGATTTCTTCATGTTAACATGGTACAGTTTGTGCCCCTGCCTCCTGTCTAGCAGTTCTACCATGTAGTTAGCATCACTGACTTTCCTTACTACCTTGTAGGGTCCCTCCCAAGCTGCCTGCAGCTTGCTGTGTCTGACAGGAATGAGAGCCATTACCTGCTACCCTCATACCTCCTAACCATGCCGAATAACTCGGTTTTTACCGAGTTTTCAGGTCCAAATACTGGGGTGCCACGATTCACGAGTGTCACCCCTCCATTTCCGACTTTTACCAGCTTTAGTTTTCATTTTATTTTTCAATTTTTCCCCATTTCTTATTTTGAGCTGACGTCATCACTTGCGTGATGATGTCAGCTCCGTCAGGGCTTTCAAGCTGTCGGAATTGAGCTCAAGGGCTCATTTCCAGTTTTCCCTGTGATCTCTGAGCGGTTTATTCAAATGAGCGATAAAACGTTCTGCCGGTACATCATAATGTTTTTTAGAAACAGTTGCTTCAGCTCTTTTCTCAAACGAGCACGCTTTGTGCAGGTTTTTTCGTAATTCAAAGTGCTGCGCCTGGCTTTGGTGTTCAGAAACATTTTGGAAGGAATGGATTTTGCAGGTAGGAAAGGATTATTTCTGGCAGAAGTGTGTGTGTGTGTGTGTGTTTCCACCTATGAAAGTATAAATTACCAAAGCCTATGTGTGTGTATATGCACATGTGTGTGTGTATTTAAAGGGAGCGAGAGATTACAGCTATAGTGCTTCCTGGGTTGGCCAGATAGAGCCAGAGAGGTCCCATGGAAAAGAAGGTCTAGAAAAAAAATTACAATGCATGCAAAGAAAAATATGGTTTCTAATATTACAACATATCCATGCATGATGTACATAGGTTAAGATAAAAGCAACCCTATAAAACTCAAAATACTTTAGTAATATATGTTCAGTGATGATGAACTGCTTTATTATAATGACTAGACTACACAACCTGAAGTAAATTTCAAGCCAAAGTGTTGCCAAGATATGTTGATATGTGCCAGCATACCTAAATTTAACTTTAGATTCAACGATTTTTATGTCAGTACTAAGGGTATTCCAAATTAAAGGCATTAAGTAATTGGGGAGCACAAAGTGATAGACATTGGGTAGCACAAAGTGATAGACAAAAGTTAACAAGGCAAACAAGTCTGTGGCAGGAGTTTTACCTGGGTTTTGAGCGACTAATGTCTCATTATAATGCATCTGTTTTATAAAATATTATAGTCCTAGGGGGTCTGCTAACAGTGCAGAATAGGTGTGGGTAAGGAAAGGCAGAAAAGCAAAAACTGATTTAATTGTGAATGGATGTAGAGAGATTGAGTGTAAATGGGTGTGAGAAGTACAGAGAGAGAAAAATGAACTATATTAAGTAAATTTATAAGTTACACTTTAAATAGATTGCCTCTATCACACTGATTATTTATGAGTAAAGGCATAACTGTGGCTGTGTGGAACTAGAATATACAAAAGCTGCCACTATGGTCACATATGTTTATCCATCTTCCTAGTAGAGCCCTGTCCAGCCAGCCGTCGTTTCCATGGATGCAATTAGTTGGCCAGATCATTAGCCAAATGAACAGGTTCTAAACCCTATGTAGCAAATATCTAGGAATCTTTAAGAAGTTGAAGAAAAAAAGCACTGACAGCAAACTTAAAAAATCATACTTGTTGGCCAGCACAGGCACCAAACTAAATGATATCCATTAAGTTTCAGAGCTTTGCCCAGGTTTTTTGTGCTAAGAGGTTGAGCGCTGTTCTGAGAAATTAATTCACTAAATGATAGCCATTAGGTTTCAGTCTTCCTATTTTTCAGGAAGCTGCTGATTTGGCATAGTGGTATGTTGTTCTGACTGTAGTGCATAGCATTCTGGGTTCAAGACTTGCCAGTGAAATGCATGGTGGTAACATTACATTTTATTCTAGCAACTATGCAAAATTATACAAGCAATGTTTAAAATGTGTCCCTGGTTTTTTACCTTTTGTCCCCCCCCCCCTAATAAAATGAAATTGAAAATAAGTGTGAGAAGCTGTGCAAGATGCTTATGGCTTACACTACTGTCATGCTATTTATACTGTGGGTGTGGAAGTAGACTTTTATGATGGAAATGTTCTGAATTGGGCAGTTTTGTCATTATTGGTTCATGCATTTTGTTTCATTGTCTACAGTACATCCTACTGGAAAAATGTTCAAACAATAAATCTAAAATGCACTCTGTCTAACAAGTGTGTTGTATTATACAAGTTCACAAGGTCAAGGAATATAATTTAAAGTCAGGAAGGTGTATCAAAGAAAAGAACACGTGTGTTTCTTGTTTTGTGTGCAAGGGGCCAATGATCTGAAAACAATCCAAAGGTAATCTTTATCCACCACTGGCCAGTTGCATTTTCTTTGGATGTGATGTGGGTTTCAATGCTGTTTCAATGAATGTGAGTTTCAAGGGCAGAGATGTTTTAATGCCAAGTCTGTTTTCATTGTGAGACAGTATCACTTTGTTTATCCGATGTCTATTACTGTTTGTTCATTGTTGTGCTGTAAAATGTAAAAATAAAATCCAAATCATTGTAGAAGTAAAGCAGTATGTACACAGTGTTTATGGTAAATAGGGTGAAATAGCCAGGTAATGGGACATTGGAATGGCTGCAGGGGGACTCTGGTGCCATATTTTAGTTGTCTGTTCTTCAGTTTGCATTTAAAAGTTGGTGTCCCACAATTCCATAGGAGTGGGTGGGGTTACATAATTATGCATGCAAATTAGATGTTAATCAGTGTACAGATTTGTACCTATTTTTCATGGACCTTGTCCAGATTGTTGATGTTTCCAGGTTGAGAGGTATGGCTGCCCTACAGCATACTCTCTAGCTTAAGCATTCCTGTCATACCAGACCTTATTCTGCTGTTGGGGCTTCTGCCAGGTTTTCCTGGACCAAGCCCATGAGTTCCCCGAGCATTATCCTGAGGTTTAGCACATATGCCACAAGAGATTCCTTGTGGGATTCACACTCACCCTCCCATTCATCTCAAATCAAATCTAGGGGTCACCTCACCATATGCCCATAGAACAACTCAAAGGGTGAAAACCCTGTGGATTCCTGGGGAACTTTTCTGTAAGCAAACAACACTTGGGGCAAATATTTGTCCCAGTCTCTCTTGAACTGGTCTGCAAATGCCATGTAGCATGGACTCGAGTATAGAGTTTAACCTCTCAACAAGACCATTAGTCTGGGGATGGTAGGGGTGGTCTTTAGGTGCTTCACCCCACAGTACTTCCACAGAGAAGCCAGGAGGTCTGACGTGAAATTGGCACCTCTGCCAGTCAGTATTTCTTCTGGAAAACCTACCCTGCTGAAAATTTCTAACAAAGCATTTGCCACCTTTTCTGACTCAGTGGAGGACAGTGCCACCACCTCAGGGTATCTGATAGTGTAATCTACTACCACTAGGATATACTTTTTCCCTGTGGAACCTGGGGTACTAAGAGGCCCCACAATATCCATAGCTACCCTCTGAAATGGCTCCTCAATCACAGGCAAAGGCATCAAAGGAGCTTTCACCTTGTCTCCTGCCTTGCCTGCCTTTTGGCACTGCTCACAGGTCCTGCAGTACCCTGTTACAGCTCTGGAAATCCCAGGCCAATAAAGGTTCTGCATAATACGTCTCTGTATGTTTTATGCCCATATGAACTGCAAAGGGAATATATCATGGGCTATGGCTAGAAGTGCCAGATGGTAAGCTCTGTTCATTACCAACTGCTGTATTCTCTCACCCTCTAGCCTTCCCTCCGCGGTCCACTCTCTATACAGTAACCCTTTGTCCCAGTATACAGATTCCCCCTTCCCTCGAGAATCAGGTGCCTCACTAGCTACCTCCCTCAAGCCTTGTAATGTACGGTCTGATACCTGAGCCTGTCTCAACTCTCTCTTTGTAAACCTTCCCAGCTCCCCTTCCACAGGAAGCCTGGTATCCTCTGACAGGGGTGCCTCACTATCAGCCTGGGTACTACTATTCACCTCTGCCCTTGCAGTCACTCTGTCCAAGGGAACATCAGTACCCACAAGCAGCTGTGGCTCACCTTCAGTCTCACTGCTACAGGGTAGCTCCCTCCCTGAAGTAGCCACCTCACCAGTCCTGGCTGCAAGTGTGCAGTCTATCTGGGTCTCCCTCAGGCTACCTGATCCACATGCTTGCCTCTAAACCTGACAAAATCAAAATAATTCCCTATCAGGACATCTGCATGGATATCCTCAAACACACCTACTTGTTGGCTTCCTTTTCCACCCTCCCAGTCAAGGTGAACCCTAGCCAAAGGTATTTGGAATGGTGTCCCTCATAAAGCTCTGACTGGAGTAGAGCGCCCAAGCAAGTAGTGGTCTTCTGTAACCATTGCAGACTTCATAATGGTTAGGTCAGAGGCTGTCTCCCTCTTAGCAGTGGCCTATTTCCCATCCACTAAGATAGGATATAGCCTCTTGTGGTAGTGTGGCACCCTTGTTGTCTTGAGACAATTTACTGCTGGCATTTTGCCATTCCCACTTACTGGCTCTCCCACCTTTTGTTCCCCACCTTGCCTCCATGGACATCTATATGCTACATGGTCCCATTGTTTGCTTTTAAAACATTTAACCCTTGGTCCTGGACATGTACCTGGACAAGTGGCTTCCCCTGCTACTGGTGGACTCTGTTGGGGCAGGCTGGGCTGCCCACCATGGGTTCCCTTAAACCCATGAGCAGCACTGGGTCTCCCTTTCCTGTGCAGGGATACCCTGCTTGCTAGGTATAGGTCTCCCTTCTTCCCCAACTCATCTGCAGTAGTGCACTGTCCATCACCAACCAGATTCTCATGTCCTCAGGCAAAGAGGTAAAGGCTTGTTCCCTCACTAAAAGGTCTGCCAGCCCTTCTAAAGTGGTGACCTGACATCCACTCACCCACCTATGAAAACAAGTGCTTAGGTTCAGCAACATATTCACACACACTATCATCTGCCTTGTGTCTATGCTCACAAAACTTTTTTCTATAAGCTTCAGGTGTTAACTTAAAGCATTCTAAAAGACAGTTTTTTACAATATTACAATTTAAGTAATCAGTATCAGACAATTTAGAAATATCAGTTACAGCTTTACCATGGAGTAGGGGGGTCAGAAACCGTACCCAGAGCCCTTGGTCAACATTATACTGTTTACATACCCTTTCAAACATATGAATGAAACTATTAAAACTATCCCTCTCTATAAATTGTGGAAGAAATTTACTGACCTTTGTTGATTCTGCGATTCGGTTACTCCCTTCCCCATTACCTCCACGAATCTAGTGAAGAGTCAGCATCTCCTTTTCATGTTGCCTCTGCCTCTCTTTCTCCTCAGCCTCTGGACTTCGCCTTTCTCATTTTCTTCAGCTTTTAGATGTTTCAGTTTCTCATTTTCCTCAGCCTCAAGATGTCTCAGTTTCTCTGCTGTTTCTATTTCCAAACTCTTGACCTCCAGCTCAAGTCTCTTTATCTCCAGATGGATTTCTAAGTCCAGTGTAGAAAGGTTGAGCTGTCCAGTTTCTGAGAGTTGTACATCTCCAAGGCCAGCCGGGTTTTCCTCCTGATCGCTGGTCTGAGATGCAGCTGTGCCCAAAGCTACAATAATTTCTTCCTTAGTCAGGTTGGCATGCACCAGTCTTTTAACCTGGCACATCTCAGGAAACTGGCTCTTTGTCAGCTTGCCTGCTTTCCCTGACTAAACTAACGAAAAAAAATTGTGAAGTGAAACTCTCAATGTTCACTGCATGGCTGCTTGAGAGTACAAACAACTTCAATGACCACTGTACACAGGCTACAGGAATTCAATATCCACACCACTACCACCAATTAATATGTCATGTGGCTAATCCAGCACTGAAAACCAATTAATATGTGATGTGCATATACCACCACTGTCCACCAATTAATATGTGATGCCCCTGCACTGGCACAGTAATCAAGGAGGCTCAATACTCACCACTGTCAACAGTGGAGAATGTACACACTGGGAGGATGACAAGTATACACACAGTAAAGTGCAATTTCCCTTAAGAACACACAGAGATCAGAGTCAGTCTAGGGCTGATTTCTCCCTCTTTCCCCAGATACCCAATAAGACTCCCCACTGGCACAGCTATAGAGTTGAGTCCTTAGCCAGGGTTCCAAGCCAAGTCCTCCAACACTCACTCTGTCTAACCAGTGCTTTGTGTCCCTGCCAAAGTAGCTGACACACACTCACACTCTTGGAGATTTGATTTACATACAAACACAGACAGACAGACAGACAGACACACACACACACACACACACACACACACACCTGGCAAAGGCTGGCACAGGTTTACTAGCTATGTCCCCTTCTGCACAGACAATAAGGTAGTTTCCACTGCTACCAACCCCTACTTATCAGCTACTATAAGGCCCTTATAAAGGGTGTCCCATCCAACTATGTAATGTTACTATTATCCAAAATGGTAGTCTTATCAAGCCTTGCAAGGCTATTTAGGAGTGGCCTGTACAGTGTCACCAGATACATATGCAAGTACACTAACAGCTTAAATATGTCTCACAAATATCAACCACAAAGATAGGTTTAAATATATTTAATAATAAAAGAAGACAGTACTCAGTCAATCAACACAGTAACTTCAGAGTTCAAAATCACAGGAAATATTTTAAAAGAACATTGCAGGACAGTCTTCAAATAAATACAGAAACATCTATGGGGGGAGGGTGCATTTGTCAGATGAAGAAAAAGAAAAAGATGAAAAGCCTTATAAGAATCATATTGCTTTCATGAAGGTCTTTCTCCTAAATATTGTTCTATTATTTAAGGGCTAGTTTTTCCCAAACTTTAGAAGACTATCATAACAGCTTAAAATTATAGCAGATATCCTTAACTTAACTTAGTGGCTGCGGTGGTTGCCGGTGTCGCCTCACAGGTAGAGGTCCTTCGGTTTGATTCTTGGCTGGGGTGCCTGGTCCGCCGATTCGATTCTTGGTTGGGGTGCCTTCTGTGTGGAGTCTGCCTCCCTGTAGTCACGTGAGTTTCCTCTGGATGCTACCATTTCCTCCCATATTCCAAAGACATGCAGCAGGTGGACTGGACACTCAGTTGTGTAAACCTACCATAAATGTAGATGTTCGAGTGTATTCACTGTTGCAGTCCTCACATATTTTCAACAAATTCAGGGCGTGGCCATGGGAGCTGCCTGTGCTCCTACATTTGCAAATTTAATTTTGGCAAAGTGGAAGAAACATTTGTTTTACATTCTAAGTTCAACTCCTGTTGGATCCTATATCATAGGTTTTTAGACAATATAGTTATATTCTGGACAGGAAGTAGTGAAGAATTTGAAGAATTCATGGAATATATAAATAATAGTACTAATTTCCTCAAATTTACTTATAAGACATCCCATGAAATTCTCCAATATTTGGACTTGGAAATATACAAGACAAATAATAATAAATTAGAAACTAGAATACACAGAAAAAACACTTTTTGTAATTCTTTCCTTCACTATAATAGTGCACACCCAGCACATTGTAAAAGGAATATAGTGAAGGGACAATTTGTCACAGGTTGTAGAATGACTAGCTTGGATAGTGATTTTATTACTGAATGTAATTTACTTGAAAAAATGTTTTTGGATAGGGGGTACCCTAAAGATTTTATTAAAAACATTAGGTCTGAAATAGAAAGGGGTAGGGAAAATAAATTTAAACCTATTAAGGGGGCTATAAATATTAATGATAAAGTAAACAATGAAATAGAGAGTAAGGAGACGGAAAACTTAGGTGAATACCAGCAAGCCCTTGTTTTGGAATATAATGCAACAAATTATAATATAAGAGGAATTTTCCAGAAAGAGTACGGAAAATGTATTTCCCTTACTGACTTGGAAGATGTACCTAAGATAATACCAAAAGTAGTTTATAAAAACTCAAGTAGCATAAGGAATATCTTAGAAAATAAAAAAAACAATAATAGTAAAAATAATATAAACCCCTTTAAGGATGGTGGAAGGAAACTGGGCACCTTCAAATGTGGAAGGTGTAATCAGTGCGAATATATCAATAATAAGGGGGAAATATTTTTGGAAAGTAGAAATAGATGGATAAGAAGTAAAGGACACTATAATTGTGACACTAAGGGGTTAGTATATCTCGCTATATGTGTAAAATGTAATTCATTTTATGTGGGGAAAACAGAGAGAACGTTGAAAAGAAGAATATACGAACATATTTATGATATATCTAAAGGAAAAGAAACTAATGCATTATTTAAACATTCCAGAATATGTGAAGGTTATAAATTCTTCTTTTTAGTACTGGAGCAAATTAAGAATGACATTAGGGGTGGCCCATGGGAAGAAAGAATAGAGTGCAAAGAATTATGGTGGCAAGTAACCCTGGAAGCAGGAAAATTTCCAGGGTTAAATGACTATCTTTCTATCTTGCCACTATTAAAATTAAGGGCTACCAAAAAGTAAAGAAAAAGTACTAATGCAATATTCTCTTATGACCATAGATGGCACTGTTTCCCGATGATTTTTGGTAGTAAGAAAATGAATTGCATAAACATTGCATTCACAAGCACTTTACTCCCTTTATAAAGAACTGTTCTCCTATTTTTAGTAGTATTAAAATTTAATGTTTTTATAGTATTTAAGGTGAATCATATATGTGATAAAATTTATTTATTAATATGATTTTATCAATATATTTTAATATGTATTTATTATTCATAATGAATCCACATAAGTAGAATGAAATGGTGATAATGAATATTCATGAGCCCACTCGAAGAATGATTAGAGTATTTGAAATGAAATATAGGAATTCTATTGGTTTAACATTTTTAAATGGTGTATAAATACAATTGATGTAATTAATTAATCATCTGATGAAGTCCGAGTTGTGAGGACGAAAACGCATGCTTGAATATAAGGCGTTTATGATAGTAGCTTTTTGGCGTGTCGAATAAAGTGATATTTTAATCTAATCAGTTCGCACTGGCTTCTCTCCCCATCTACAGCATTTCTTTTTGGTTTTATTAGTCCTCACATATGGGTTATTCGGCTCCCGGTAGCCCTCAGTCGGCCCGAATACCAGAGACCTTAGTATATGACGTCAGCTGCCACCGGTTGTAAAACTGATGTCAGTACGTCAGGTATAAAGGGAGGCAGCCGATGCCATTTCCTCAGTTTTTCTTGCCTTAACTGTCAGGAATCCCCAAAAGAAGGCTAACCCAGGAATGGTAGCATCCTGGACATATGTCATACAAAAAATAAAAATCTATAGTCTGTGCCTTAGGAAAAAAGGGGGAATGGAGGGTGGGAAACCAGGACTGCAACAGTGAATACATGCGAACATCTACATTTATGGTAAGTGTACACAACTGTACTATGTTCTTCGTGTTTCACTGTTGCAGTCCTCACATATGGGTTGATTCCCAAAGCCCAGTAAGAAGACAAAGGGGGGGAGGAAGGATCACAAATTAAGGGTTGGTAAGGAGGCCCTGCAAAACTGCAGAGGCAAAACCAGCTCTGGATTTAAAAAACAGGGGTAGATTGTAATGCTTTGTGAAAGTATGGACAGAAGACCAAGTAGCTGCTTCTAGAATGTCCTTAGTAGGCACACCTCTCAGAAAGGCTGCAGAGGTAGAGGCTGCTCTAGTAGAATGGGTCCAAATACCCTGAGGGGGAACCTTCCCATGCTGCAGGTAACAAAAGTGAATACAATGAGCAATCCATTTGGAGATGATTTGTTTTGAAATAGCTTTACCCTGAGCCCCAGGCACAAAACTAACCAATAACTGTTCACATTTTCGAAAGGATTTAGTCCTGTCCAAGTGAAATCTCAGCTGTTTATGCACATCAAGAGAGTGCATAATCCTTTCCCCTTTATTTTGGGGATTGTTGAAAAATGTGGGCAGGTGAATAGACTGATTAAGGGTTAAACTGGAAACCACCTTAGGCATAAAGGAGGGATTGGTTCTCAGAGAAACCCGATCTGAGTGAAAAATAATGAAAGGTTCTACTGCCACTAAGGCTTGCAGCTCAGATACCCTTCTAGCTGAAGTAATAGCTAAAAGGAAAGCAGTCTTCCAGGACAGAAACTTCAAATCTGCAGAGGCAGCTGGTTCAAAGGGAGGCAGAGTAAGTTTTTCCAGGACAAAATTAAGATCCCAAGCAGGAGTAGGAGCTCTTCTGGGAGGTCTAAGATTACTAGCTCCCCTCAAGAACTGCTTCATCAAGGGGTGAGAAAAAAATGGGTTGCTCAAAAGAACAATGAGCCGAAATTGCTGAAGCATGAATTTTGATTGAAGAAAAAGGAAAGTCCACCATTAAGCAATCCTGCTAGGTAGTCAAGAATGAGTGAAAGAGAAGGATGAGAAGAGTCTTCTACTTTAGCAAACATCCAAGAGCAAAATCTCTTCCATTTATCTGCATAGGATTTTCTTGTGCTAGGCCTCCTGGCCTCATGAAGAACTTCAACCACCTGTTGGGAAAGATTTAAAGTATTAGCCAGGCAGTTAAATGCAGAGTTTGAAAATGAGGATGAAGGAACTTTCCTCCCCCCTGAACCAACAGATCTGGTACCAGGGGAAGATGCCAAGGCTGAGCCTGGGAAAGGCTGCGAAGGAGGGGATACCAATGCTGCCTGGGCCAATCTGGAGCTATCAGAATAGCCTTTGGTTTTTTTGTCCCTTATCTTTCGCAGCACTCTGGGAAGAAGAGGCAGAGGAGGGAATGCATAAACTTAGGGATGTGTCCATGGGAAGGACAACACATCCACCCTCCAAGCTTTGTTGTGAAACTCCCTGGTGCAGAAGGTTGGAAGGAGATGACTGGTGTGAGAGGAGAAAAGATCCACTTGTGGGGTGCCCCAATGATGAGTGATACGATGGAAAATGTCCCTGTTCAGGTGCCACTCGTGAGGATCCAGAACATGTCTGCTGAAATGATCCGCCAAGGAGTTCAGCCTCCCTGGAAGATACTGGGCCATTAGATGTAAGCCCATGGATGCTGCTATGGACCATATTCTCATGCTTTGTCTGCACAAGGGGTAAGCATGAGTCCCCCTTGCCTGGATAATGTACCACATGACTGTGGCATTGTCTGTCTTGATCAGCCGAGTCCCAGGGTAAAGTAGGTCCTTGAAAGCCAGCAAGGCCTGCTGCACTGCCATCAATTCTTTTATGTTTATGTGTAGATGAATCTGCTGGGTGCTCCAAGTCCCCTGTATGCCCCTGCCCTCCAGATGAGCCCCCCATGCAACATCTGAGGCATCTGTGGTGAGAGTCTGGCTGGCAGGCGGTGGGCGGAAAGGCAGACCCTTGTTCTGAGAACAGGCTGTCGCCCACCAGAGGAACTCCATTTGTAGACAGGGAATCAGGGGAAGACTCAAGTCTAATCCTGTGTGTGTTGACACCAAATATATTTGAAGTACCATTGAAGTTTTCTCATATGCAACCTTGCATATGGGATCATCAAAATACATGAAGCCATGAACCCCAGTGTTTGCAGGAATTGCCTTGCAGAGAGCTGGATCATGCTTGCCAAGTTCATGAAGCAAGCGGAAAGATCTTCTTGCTTCTGTTGAGGGAGGAATACCATCTGGGTGGCTGTATTCAGACTCGCTCCCAGGAAAACAATCTCCCTTGAAGGAACCAACTTTGACTTCTTTTCGTTGACAGTGTAACCCAAAGAGGTGAGAATGTTCTTCACGAAATCCAAATCCTTTTGTTCTGAGGAGTTTGCTTGAATGAGACAGTCACCCAGGTAAGGATAAATTTGAATGTTTCTCTGCCTGCAAAAAGCAATGGCTGGAGCCAGGCACTTCATAAAAACTCTGGGAGCAGTAGATAAGCCAAAGGACAATGCAGAGAATTGAAAGTGTTGCTGCCCAGCCCTGAAGCGAAGAAACTGCCTGCAACTTTCCCTTATAGGGATGTGCAGATAAGCCTCCTTGAGATCCAAAGTTACCAGTCATTAATCCTTGTCCAGCATTGGTAGTAATTGTTGAAGGGTGAGCATCTTGAATTTGGGAATCACCAGAAAAATGTTTAGAATGGACAGATCCAGAATAGGGCACCAGGTGCCCCCTTTCTTGGGTACCAGAAAAAGCCTTGAATAAAAACCCAGGCCTGCCTGAATTGCAGGAACTGGCTCTGTAGCCCCCATAGTCAGTAGAGAAGAAATTTGAGTTTGTATCTCTGCCCTTAGAATTCTGGGTATGTATAATTATCCTTGCAAAACAGGGAAGGTGTAAATGTAAAACTTGTAACCTTGGTTTACTATATTGAGCACCCATTTGTTGCCTGTGATGGTAGACCATACCTCTGTGAACCTGGCTAACCTTCCCCCCAAAGGAAACTCAGAGTCTGCAGTGGTAGGAACAAGAAGGCCAGAGTCACTGAGAATGTTTGCTTTGGGAAGCTGGCTTAGAACACCCCGACTTAGCAGAAGAGGAATGCCATTGTTTAGCCCTTTGAGGGGCAGAAGCCTGCTCTCTGGAAGATCTGAAACCCCTAGGCCTAGAGCGACCCTGCTTGCCAGGATCAGGGAAAGACCGATTCATGGAAGGATAATGCCTTCTAAACCGAGGAGGCTGAACCTGAAGGAAATCATTTACAGCTTGCATAGATTTTGCCTTATCCTCCAACTTCTTTAGTACCTCTTCAGCCTTATTACCAAAAAGATTGTTCTTGTGCAAAGGAACATCCAGCAATTTAGATTTAACTGGTTCAGAAAGAGGCTTCTCCCTGAGCCAAGGATGCCTTCTAATTACGGAACCAGTGGCTGCTGCACTGCAGGAAGCCTTCAAAGTGTCAAAGCCACAATGAAGTGAATGCTTATTAACTAAAGTGGCAGAATTCAGTAAATCTTGTAAATCTTTGTTCTCTGTCATGGAAGGAACATCTCCAAGTTTAGCCTTAACAGCCTCCAAAGTATGCTGCTGATACTTAAGCATGTGAAAAAGACAATTCACGGATGTAATGGCAAGAGTTGCAGAGGTATAGACTTTTTTACCTCACATGTCCAAGGCCCTAGATTCCTTATCAGAAGGCACAGGGTTTTTAGTAATAGTATCCTTAACACCCTTGGGGCCTTGAAAAATAATTTCTGGATCAGCAATAGGGTTTTTAAAAAGGAATTGATGAGATTCAGGAACCCTGTAATACCTATCTGGATTTCTGAGGGCAGGAGGAACAGAATTAGGAATTAAAGAATTTTCCATGAAAGCATCATCCACAACTTCCAAAACTGGAGGTATAGCCAGAGGCTTATGCTGTGGCAAATCTAGAAATTCCCTGATTCTTTTCTTACACTGTGGAAAATCCTGACATTCCCATTTAAAATGCTCCCTAAGAGTATTCAAAGTATTCCCAAAGGAAAAATCTTCTCGAGGGGAGGCAGAAGGGATATTGTCCTCAGCCTCAGAATCCTCAAAGCCAGAAAAAAGTTGAGAATTTCCTTCTTCATCTGCAGATATACTGGAAATCTCAGAATTTGAGACAGACAAAACATCAGGAGATAATTCCCTAGCCCTCTTGGAAGGGGGGGGGGGGGATGAGAGCCCCTAATCAGGGAAAGAAGATCGCCAGCCATCTTTACCAACTGGGACTGCGGTACAGGAGGGGAGGTCGATGCTTGCTTGTGAGTAGGTTTGTGGCTGGAAGGTTTACTAGCAATCCGGAGAGACTCGGGAGGCCTAGCAACTGCAGAAGTCTGAATTAAGGTAGTCGGTCTGGTTCTGGTCTCATGTCGAAAAGAAGAGGTGTCAGAAGCCGGTGCCTGCAAAGCAGCTCCGGACCCATCTGAGGCGGCGACAGGCGGAGGGTCTGAAGACGAAATAGCAGCCTGCGGCATGGAGGACTCCGTAACAGTCACGGCAAAGGCTTGTGGCTGAAAATCTGCAGACTGTAGGGGCTGCGAAAGCACCTCATTGACTACCGCTGTACTGACAACCAATTTCACTGGTGCGTCGTAAGTAGATTTAGCCATAGGCCTGTCACGGTCCTTGTCTTTGCGTTTCCTAGGTATATCCGAAGTCGGGAGACCAGAAGCACAATACTGACAAACTTAGGCTAGACTCTAAAATGCTTATATAAAATCTTAGCTTTACGGAGTATGGTACGCGGGTTAAAGGAAGCACAAGGATTGCAGTTAGGGACGTCATGCTCAAGGCCCAAACAAGTTATACAGTAGGAATGGAAATCACAGAGCAGAATCTGTTTTCCACAGGCAAGACAGTTATTAATTTTATCTGACATTTGTTAAAGTAAGAAAAGAGGATCCGCAATGGGGTACTTATCTGAAGGCGTCTTCAACTTGGTAGTCGGAAAGCGAAATGAAGGTAAACGGCCGAGCGGCACTAGTACAAATTGCATCTGCTTCAGGCTCCGTGTCAAGAAAGACTGAGGAAATGGCATTGGCTGCCTCCCTTTATACCTGACGTACTGACATCAGTTTTACAACAGGCGGCAGCCAACGTCCTATACCAAGGTCTCTGGTATTCGGGCCAACTGAGGGCTACCGAGAGCTGGATAACTCATATGTGAGGACTGCAACAGTGAAACACGAAGAATATCTGGCTGTAGGTGACAGTGTGTGTGCATGTGAGTGGTATGAATGAACTACAGTGGCAGGGCTAGCCACTCTGTGGTGTAAACCTTGGCTCGAGATGATTGTCACTGCTGAAGTGACACCCCGACCCCATGTGCAAAATGGGAAAAGGGGGTTGAGGATGGATGGATGGATCCTTAACTATACTAAGAACATATTTATTATGTTTTTCTGGTCAAATAAAATTTTAGCTATCTCAAAGCAACTTATGCAACAGATTTTTTTTTTTTTTTTTTTGAAACAGGAGACTAATTTCATAAATAAAATTAAAAAAAAAAAAAAAACTGCTGGAGCAGACGAGTCCAGTAGGTGAAGAACAGAAACAACCACAGCCCCTGTAAGGAGGTCTAATCACAAACACTACGGCAACAGTGAAAAAGACTAGCTATACTGCTGGTGGAGGTAATTATAGGAAATTTGATACCTAGTGTACAACCATGCCATTACATGTCTGCAAACTAAGGGTGGGCTAAAAAATAAAAGACGTCACCATATCAAAAGACCTACAAGCGGATCTTGCTCAGTGGGTCACTGATCTGGATATCCTTCCTCTGTTGTGTTTGAGAACACTGCTCTGAAGCTTCTTTGCTTGTGGGTGCATACCTACCAGCTCACCTGCTCAGTCAATGAGTAAGCACATTCCTGCAAGTCAAGAAAAAACAATGTAGGAAAATTACACCCTAGAAGGGCATATAAAAATGTAATTACCCAATTTTAAAAGAGAACTCCAAGATCAGCTAGTACATGGAGGAGCTGCCCAGACACAGAGGGCCAAAAAGGAGAGTAAAACGGACCCGCTAAAGGCCACCTCACAAATAAACTGACATGGTAGGAACACAAATTAGTAACATAGCAAGACTACTATATTTGTTATTGGTGGTACCACAAAATTTGGCCATGACTAAGAATCAGTTAACTTACCTTCAGTAAGTGGCCTAAGTGCCTCAGAAGCTAGCTAGGGAGAGATGGCAGTGAGTGGTTGATGCCAACTCATTCATCCTGGGGAAGGGTATTGTCGGAATCCTACAGTAAGAGCTCCTTCTCAGGAAGGACCAGAATTACTGCTCTCACAATGTAGACATGGAAGTGTGAGGCAGTCAAGGAGTACATGCAGAATCACACACTTATAAAGGCCCAAATTAACAGGCACTATACAACATTTTCAAGTTATTGGGGGATGGGTATAAGGAGCATATAAGTATTAAAAATAAAACTTTAAATCAAGGTTGGTGGTAACGAGGGTGGATATAAAAGATCCCATGGCACTTATTTATTTACTTATTAATTTGTTGTTTGTTTATTTGTATTTTTACCAGGGTAGAGCACTGATCAGCATATGACCATTTGCAGGCTCAGCCTTGGTTACAAAAGGTAGCAAACTCCATTTGGTTACATTGAAATTAATAAAGTTATACCACAAAAACCTTGTACACAAGAAGGGAAAGTACCCCAGTGTCCTGGTCAAATTTCCCCTAGTCAGTATGGATACCATCTCGTGTCTCCCCCTGAAAAGAGACTGCTGACCTACTGGGACTAACATAGTCAACAAATGGTATAAATCAAGCAATCTACTAACTCCTGTTAGATGATGGACATAATCCCTAGCTCTCACATCCGCCTGGTGATCAGGAGAATAAACAGCTAACAGTGGATGGTGCCTAAATGGTAAGTAGGAAAGGGGCCAAAAGACATGTATTATAGCATATGAAAAAACTTCTTTACTTATGACATTTTATTTACTTAGCTACTTGTTAACAAATACTTTTCAGCCATAACCTGGGGTCACTGGGTTAAGTAGATTACACAGTTATCGACTTCAGTAAGCTGTTAGACACTGTTAAAAGTTCACAAATAAATAACAGTTTTACTTTTTAGTCTTGAGTCAAGAATAACGTTTCAAGATGTGCAAAGTACTGGTTTATTACTTAAACACAAGCACCGGCATGTACGGATGTGCACAGACCAAACCAACCAAGGCAGTCAATGAAAAAACAAAAAGGTCCAGCACAGATGGGTTGAAAACTCAAATAATTTAATTAGGTAGCTCAAAAAACAGACAGCATACCGGTTTCGGCAACAGCCTTCCTCAGTGCTTTAACACAACCAAGAATACCTAACTCTTAAATAAGCAACATCATTAGCATTCACAAATATTATTGATTGGATGAAACATTATGACAACTCATTCAGGCCAGGTTTAAACAAACCCCCCCAGCCTGGTAATTCAACCTTATTCTTTATTATTTAATATAGTGTGCCAATCAACTTTAGAAAAAATAACGACCCTGGACCCTATCAATCACAGTAAATGTAAACCTGGCTGTTTTATGAACTAAGGTGTGTTTGAACAAAGCATTTGTGGCTTTCCTGTTCCTGATCTCACTGAGGTGTTCGGAAATCCGAAGCCTCAATGTTCTGGATGTTTGTCCTACATAAAATGCCGAACAAGAACAAGTAGCCAAATAAACAATCCATTCAGAACAATTACCAAAACATAAAATGTCATAGACCTTAGGAGTATTAGAACTGGTAAAAGTCTTGGTTTTAAATATATGGAGACATGCAGAACAATGTCCACAAGGTACACAACCCCTAACCTTGTTCCCAAATATAGTGGATTGTTGAAGTGAAGGCGGAACCTTGCGTTTGTAATGACTGAAATGCGACCCCAAAGTGGGTCCCTTGTGAAAAGAAAAAGAACATGTAGAAGAGAGAATTTCATTGAGCTTGACATTAGTTTTTAAGATGTTCCAATGCTGGTTAATAACCTGTTTGCAGGTTTGAAAATTTCGACCAAAAGTTGTTACCAATTGAATGGACTGTTGTCCATCTTTGTTGGGGAAGTAAATATGTGGCACTATTGGGAAAAACACTATCTAAGGTAACAAAAAGAGGAAAGGAAGGTAAAAATTTCTATGGAGCTTGTGTTTTGGAATATAACATGTTTTCTGAATAATTTATCAATGTAATTAGAAATAATTGGAATACACTGAAGATAAATAAGGAGGTATATGGGGCAGTAGGGTCCAAACCGTATTTTACACATAAAACTGGAAAAAATTTCAAAAGAATATTCGAGCAAGGAATTGTGGTAATTTCTTGTGGTAATTGTAGTTTATGTAGTATGATCTTCAGAGAAACATGGATCAGACTAAGTAATGACTTAAACAGCGTGGTCAGATTTCGTAAGGGAAATTGTAAAACTAGAATGATAGTATACATGACTAAATGTGATGGATGCCATGCATTCTATATAGGAAAAACTGAGAGGGCACTAAAAGAATGTATGAGCACCTATACGACATAAGAACAGGGAAAGAGACGAGTGCCTTATACAAGCATTCTTTGGTATGCCCTTCATATGGTGGTTTTAAATTTGGTATTATAGATTCTATCATAGAAAACAATTTTAAGGGTGGAGACATCAAAAATGCCCTGTTGGGCAAAGAATTGAAATGGCAGCTGAGATTAAAATCCTTTATTACACCTGGATTAAACAAATATGTAACCATTAAGCCTGTTTTAATATCCAAGGCAGAAAATATATGAATGGTCTTGTTCATGTTTTATATTACAGACATATATAAAAAAAGTTAACTTTGTGTTGAGAAAATGTATATTTATCTAACAACTTGTTTGTTGTGAAATAAATATATGGGATGTATTGACGTCTTTAACAAACATTTTGATAAAAGTTATGTTAATAATAATTTTACATTTTAGGGGGAATGAACTTGGCACATCTATGCAAACATATTTTTGTAGTTCTAACAAGAATTTTTACTATATGATGAAAAAAGTATTTGTTTTAATACACTGCAGAGTGTTATCTTAGGAACTGTATTTTAGGAGTTGCACAAAGGAATGACTAGTATATGTGAATTTCTAAATGTGTTCCCTTCAAATGTTAATTGGACAACATATAGGGAAAATGCTATTTAAGCAATGGGTAGCAGATGTGTATGTTTTTATCTGATGAAGTCTAGCTTTTAGATGAAAGCGCTCATATTTGTAATTGTGGTTTTGATATAAAGACTGTATTGCCTCTATAAGGTGGCCTGGATTCTTTTTACATTTCTTAGTATTTGGTTGTTTATTTTTCGAGTTTTTTCAAAAATGGGGACGCCCAGACATAGATCTGTTTGCATGCCCCCACAACTACCAACTTCAAAAATTTTGCACAAGGACATTCCATCCACAAGCTTGGAAAGTGGACGCCCTCTCATTCAGTTGGAAAACATTAACAGTGTATGCCTTTCCTCCACTGCCTCTTCTAGCAAAGGTACTGCTGAAAGTCAGATTAGAGAGGACACAAATGATACTCATTGCACCAGACTGGCCACGCCAGCATTGGTATCCAATTCTAAGGAAATTGGCCCACGGCCCACCATGGATTTTACCACAAATTCCTCACCTGCTCACCCAGCGAGACAATCCGATACTACACAGGCAGCTCAAGACTTTAAACCTGGCTGCATGGCAAATTACCTAAACAACCAGCCAACACCTCTATCCAAAGCTGTTATGAATGTCATTCTGGAGGCCAGGAGGCCCAGCACCAGGAAAACCTATTCAGACAAATGGAAAAGATTTTGCGCCTGGAACCAGGCTAAAGGCCAAAATCCCCTTGATCCAAACATTCCTCAGATTCTACCATATGTAACTGAGATGTTGCACAAAGGACTTTCCTTTTCATCTATTAAGATCCACGCCTCAGCAATTTCAGCTCATTACAACACGGATCCTCCTTTATTCTCAAATCCACTCCTAAGACAGTACCTCAGAGGGGCTAAGAACATAAGACCACCAAGGAGAGCACCAACACCTACTTGAGATCTCAACTTTGTTCTGGAAAAGCTTACACTGCCGCCCTTTGGACCAGCTTTTTCAGCTGATTTAAAATTTATTTCATGGAAAACTGCCCTGCTACTAGCAATAACCTCAGCTAGAAGAGTCTCAGAGCTACAGGCACTAATGGCAGTGGAGCCTTTCCTCATGTTTCATCAAGACAGAGTCTCTCTACGAACTAACCCTTCCTTTATGCCAAAGGTGGTATCCAGTGTGGCCCTAAACCAAACCATTCATTTGCCCACATTTTTCCCAAATCCCCAGAACAAAGGAGAAAGACTCCTGCACTCTTTGGATATTCACAGGCAATTATGTTACTACTTGGATAAAACTAAGGCTTTCAGAAAAACTGACCAGCTCTTTGTAGCCTATGCTACAGGATCACAAGGAAGAGCTATCTCAAAACAGACCATTTCTAAATGGATAGAGCATTGCATACGTTTCTGCTACACGCATCATGGGAAACCGGTACCTGCTAACATTAGGTCCCACTCCACCAGGGCTACAGCTACATCAGCAGCCTTTCTCAGGGAAGTACCAACCAAGGATATTCTGGAAGCTGCAACTTGGAGTTCAGTGCACACCTTCACCAAACACCATCACTTACCTCTATATTCTAAGACTAGAGCTGGTTTTGCCATTGCAGTTTTGCAGAAACTACTAGCTTCTTCTAACCCTGTTTAACTCCACCTCCCATCCTTAGGTTTGGGATTTAACCCAAGTGTGATGACTGCAGCAGGGTAACACGATGAACAGTATATATATTTTTTTATAATTTGCACATTCCTTACATCTGTGTTGAAACTGCCCCCACCCCCCCTCCCTATTCTTTGTTGTAGTTTAAATTTGGTGGTTTTTGCAGTGCCCGCCCCACTGTAGATTTGATCTAAGACACTCCCCTAGGACATCTCTTTACCGCATTCTACCTAATAAACCCTTTCTGCACTTGCTTTTAGTCCTTTTTAATTTAATTACATTTTTTCAAACTGTGTGTGGACGAATATTGCTACATATTCAAGTGTGCCAGCTTGCACTGCATGAGAATTGTATTTACTACTTTACTACTGCTTCTGCTACTTTTCTAAAAAAAAAAAAAAAAAAAATTTCTTCTGCTTTTACTGTACTTGTGTTTCTTCCTACTTTATTTTGCTTTTGCGTCATCTTAAACATTCTCAATTGTATTTATTACTGCTTGGTGTAACTCATTCTAAGCCTTTTAGTTTAAACACTTGGGCTTCAGACAAGTTTTACATTGAGAGGGTTTGTGGTCTGCACTGTAGTGGCAGAACAGGTAGCTTACATCCTTCTAAGTTGGAAACTGCTGATTGAGGGCTCAGTGTCTGTTATCCTAAAAGTGTATTAATTCTGGTTTAAGCACTTGGGCTTTCAGGCCAGTTATTTTACATTAAGAGGGTTCGTGGTCTGCACTCTTGTGGGAGGAGAGGCTGGACTCTGCCCTTCTGAGCTGGGAATTTATGGTTAAAGGCTTATAGTGCATGTATATCTGAACTGCTTCTTACTGAAATTGGTACACCTTGTTTGCTGTAGCATAGACTAGATCCAGGCCTGCTGAATCTAGCTTTGTTTGTATAACTTGAGCACTAATCCAGGCATTATTTAAAGTATTCAGTTGTATTTATTACTGCTTGGTAGTAACTTGGTTAAAGTGTACCTATCATTCTAAGTCTTTTGGATTAAGCACTTGGGCTTCAGACCAGTTGTTCTACATTAGGAAGGTTTGTGGCATGCACTGTGGTGGCAGGACAGGTAGCTTTCATCCTTCTAAGTTGGGAACTGCTGATTGAGAGCTCAGTGTCTGTTATTCTTAAAGTGTATTAGCTCTGGTTTAAGCACTTGGGCTTCAGGCCAGTTATTTTACATTAAGAAGGTTCGTGGTCTGCACTCTTGTGGGAGGAGAGGTTGTACTCTGCCCTTCTGAGCTGGGAATTTCTGGTTAAAGGTTTATAGTGCCTGAATACTTGAACTGTATCTTACTGAAATTGGTACACCTTGTTTGCTGTAGCATAGACTAGATCCAGGCCTGCTGAATCTAGCTTTGTTTGTATGCTTGTTATTTCCCTGGAACGCTAATTCCACCTAAAATGCGGCTTCTCAGCGCTTCTGTGGATCCCTAGTGATATCTGCATTGCTTACTGTACTTATTTCCTTGCTTTGCTTGAAAGAAAGTTACTGTTTGTCGTTTTTGCATTTAAGTTACCTGTAACACATTGCACTTGTTACCTGGCACTTGCTCACTAAAGCAATTATAAGTCAGCACTAAAAATTAAAAGCACTACACCCTCACTCCCCATTGGCCCTTGTTTTCAATTATAAAGGAATTCCCAATATTATTCTAGCATGTCCAAAGGTCAGTTGTCAATCTCCTCTCTGGTCCAGCTGGTGAATATGGGAATCTTGAGGCAATGTTACAACTGCCTCATGTACACAGACAACCCTCTCCTCCTCCCAACAAATTCCAACACATGTGAGAGATGCAACCATATAGCCAAACTGGAGGCTAAGCTCTCTCAACTCTGTACTGGCAAAACCAGTCAGGAGGAGAAGGAAACCACACTCACTACAATTCCAGTCTCAGATAGACCTACCACGACAGCAAACCAAACACAAAATCACACAAAAACATACTCGGAGGCTCTAAATAAAGATCTGCCTAAGCAGCAGAGACCTCCAAAGCAGACACCCAAGCAACCGCTACCCCAAAAAAAAACACGTGCAACACATATCTCACAAAGCCAGTGTGCCGAGCAGTCACAGCCCTTAAGGCTAAACAACACACCTGATACACTTGTAATAGGTGACTCTATCGTCAGGCACACTGACGTCCCACTCACCAGGCTGAACAAGGAGAAGGTCAGGGTGAGCAGCCTGTCTGGCGCTAGGATCCGCCACATAACACAAGCACTCAGGTCACTCCAGGGCAAGTACAAATATGACTCAGTCATTGTCCATGCTGGTGTGAATGACCTGAGACGTACCTCCCTGGACTACATGAAAAGAGACATAGAGGAGCTCTCTGAGCATGTAGCCCAGGCTGGTATGACCCTGACCTTGAGTAGCATCTAACCCTCACCAAGAATGATGCCACAGTATGAAGACAAGATGATCAATTTCAACAATTGGCTTAAGTATTGGTGTCATTCAAAGGGGATCCAATGCCTATCAGCTTGGGATGATATGCACGACAAGCCACGATGCTTTGCTAGGGACGGCTTGCACCTGTCACCCCTGGGCTTTCGGATATTGGCAAAGGCTCTTGCTACCCCCATAGTGCCTTTTTTAGGCAAGGCTCAAAGGACAAACCCACCTCCATAGGTATCACAAGGGATAAGAAACTAAGAGTAATGCTACTCAACGCTAGAAGTCTAAACCTCAAGATGCACACACTCCAAACTCTCCTTAGCATGGAGAACATCGATATCTGTGCAGTAACAGAAACCTGGTTCAGGGTTCCCGAGAGCACCCCAGCACTACCAGGTTATACCTCATACCATGCTTTTCGGCCCCAAAACTTGGACCGAACCACAAAAGGAGGGGGAGTATCGATATTCATCAAAGATACCCACACCTCCAGGTTGGTGGCAAAGCACGAAGCATCAGAGACTATCCATGTGCAACTAACAGTGGGTAAAACTGCCTTCCAGTTTATAGCCTGCTACAGACCACCCTCCCAAACCCAGGAACCCTACTCGGCCTTCCTGAGAACACTGGAAACTATGAAGGTCTCTCCGAACACCATTATATTGGGCGACTTCAACTACCCAAACATAGATTGGGAGCATTACTCTAGCTCCAACACCCTTGCCCAAAGGTTCCTAGAATTCATAAACTCAAATGCTATGGAACAACTTGTTACCACTCCCACAAGAGGGGAAAACATACTGGACCTGATCATCACCAACATGGGGACTATGCTCCAGACCAGAAGTGTATCCCTCACTGGTAAGATCAGACCATAAACTGATCTCACTGGATATTCACATCCTGACCCCACCCCTGCCCAGAAAACCACAGTGAAAACTTCTCTAAAGCAAATTTCACACTCCTCAAAACCAAGGTGGAATCCTTCAAAGCCCCGGCCTGTGGAAAATACGGCCCAGACCGCAGAATCCTTTATAAATGCATTCTATGAACACCTTCAGGACTGCATGGATCATGCAATCCCAAATAAAACCAAGACCCAATCCTCCAAAGGCAGACGACCTGTCTGGTGGACCCCAGCCATAAACAAACTATACAATAGAAGGAGGAAGCTACTACATGATAGAGCAAAATCCCAAAAAGGGAAGGCATCTCTGATCAGTATTCACAAAAAACTAAGGGCACTCATAAAATCGTCAAAGGCCAGCTTCGAGAGAAAAATTGCACAGGACACTAAGGATAATCACAAGGCTTTCTTTAGTTATGTTAGGAACCTGGGTGGGAATTCCCAGATATGCTCAGAATTAGTCCAAAATGACAAAAAATACACTGATCCCACAGACATTGCCAACATCCTAGCTGACAGGTTCAGCGCAAACTTCTCCCCCCCCACACCAAAAGGGCAAATATCTATCCCAGCAGAGTGCTGCCCCCCCGACATCTCAGATGCTCAGGTGGGAGCCGCCCTCTCCAAAGCAAAAAACACAGCATCAATGGGACCAGACGATGTCCCAGGCTGCGTCCTACATGAACTCCAAGAAGAGCTAAACCCAAACATAAAACTACTGTTCAATCTCAGCCTTACTACAGGATATGTACCCAAAGAGTGGCGTACAGCAACAGTGGTCCCTCTCCACAAAGGTGGTGCCTCAACGGACCCTGGAAATTATCGCCCCATAAGCCTGACTAGCTTGGTCTGCAAAGCTATGGAAAGGATCATCATGGACCTCATAAATAAAGATATTGGGGACCTACAGACACTGGATCCTACCCAGTTTGGCTTTGTTAAGGGCAGATCCTGCCTCTTAAACCTGGTTGACTTCTTTGAAACAGTCACCAAGGCCATTGACAAAGGGAAGGTGGTCCACACAGCCTATCTGGACCTCGCAAAAGCCTTCGATACAATACCCCACTCGGGCATTATAGATAAGCTCACCAGCTTAAATATAAACCCCTATGTCACTAGATGGGTTGCAAACTGGCTCAAGGACAGAACCCACATGGTTAGAATTGCTGGAGCCATGTCAGACTCCAAACCAGTTACAAGTGGCGTCCCACAAGGCTCAGTCCTGGGACCTCTCTTGTTTGGTATATATTTCTCGGAGGTACAGGCCAACACGGAAGGACTGTGGCTGACCAAGTTCGCAGATGACTGCAAACTGGGCGCCATAATCGACTCTCCAGCCGACACAAGCATCCTCCAAAAGGGCCTCGTAGAAACAGACAACTGGTGCCAGAGCCATGGCCTCAAGCTAAACGCCAAAAGTGTATAGTCATCCCTTTGGCAAAACAAAGTGCTCACAAATTACCACATAGGTGGTAATCCATTAAGTACAGAAGAAGTAATTAGGGACCTGGGGACCCGAGTTGATAGCAATCTCTCATTTGACAACCACGTGGCCAAAGTGGTTAGAAAACATTTTATATAGCCCACCTAATCATGAAGGGATTCACATCTAGATTAGGGAGGTCATCGTGCCTCTTTACTCATCCCTCATCAGGCCCATAATTGAGTACAATGCCCCTTTGGGATGTACCTTACCAAACACCTGCAGCAACTGGAAAGACCCCAAAAGTACCTCACCAAGAGGATCAAAGGGCTCAAACAGATGCCATATGCTGCCCGGTTAAAGAAACTCCAGCTCTACTCAGTGGCATACCGCCTGCTCAGAGGTGACCTGTGCCTGACGATAAGGCCATGTCCAACCCGGAATTAAGGGACATGCTGCACCTCAAAAAATCCAAATCCCATCGAGCTACACGCTCGAGAGACTTGAACCTCAGCACTGAAATAAATAGGACATGCTGGAGGGACAGATTCATAACCCAGAGGCTCCCTTCACTCTGGAATAAAATCCCAGTCCAGGTTAGGCAGAGTCCCTCATTGACTCTTTTCAAGAGGAATCTTGATGAGTGGGTGGGAGATCGTAGGTTTACCCCGGGTATCACTTCTGTGTCACTGTTAGACAGAGGCACAGTATACTAACCTCGAAAAAGGGCATAGCAAAATTAATTTAAAATGGGTGGCGAAAGCCAAACATACTCTGGCTAGGCTTATAAATGCCCTAGGGCAGATAGCCTAGTATGAACCTATGAACCTATGAACATAGTACAGTTTTGTACCTACCATAAATGTAGATGTTCGAGTGTTCACCCTGCTGCAGTCCAGGTTACCCTCCCTCCATCCCCTCTGAACTAGCTGAACTTAGCTATACCACTCTATCCTATACTACCTCTGTGGTGTATTTGCTTGTGCCTAAAGGTATTGTTTTATTTTTATCTAGCATATATATATATATATATATATATATATATATATATATATATATATTCTATAGCCGACAACTTATATATCAGACTTCACCGACATCTGAAATAATCGCATACACGGACATTTAACAGGTAAGAAAATTAAATTTCGCTAATCATGCCTACCATGTTTTAGTAAGTATGGCAGTGTTATGTATGTGTGGTAGGCATGATTAGCGAAATTTAATTTTCTTACCTGTTAAATGTCCGTGAGTTGCGGCGTCGATTATTTCAGATGTCGGTGAAGTCGCTGTCAGTATAGTAAGTTGTCGAGCTATAGACATGAACCCATATATATATATATATATATATATATATATATATATATATATATATATATTGCCTACCTATTGGGGGCACCTGACATCTGGGGCAAGAAAAACTGAAGAAAATGGCGTCGGATGCCTCTTATATACCCCTGGCGCTCTGACGTCAGGGAAGAAGTGACAGCAACCGACGCCAGACCAAGACTTTGGAATTCAGGCTGACTGCGGGACCGCCTGACAGCAGGATAACCCAAGTGTGATGACTGCAGCAGGGTGAACACTCGAACATCTACATTTATGGTAGGTGCAAAACTGTACTTTGTCTGTGCTGCTGATGTCCTTGATTTGCTAAATAGTTTGGGCACAGATCAGAAGACTGGGGATGAATGAGTGTCTTTATCTAAGGGTTTGCTGTCTTTTCCTTTGCAGAAGAATGGGGCACTGTAATCATACCCGGTAATGCTAGCTACAAGTTTGTTTAGTTCTTTCAATAGAAGCTATTGCGGGTTATTATGTATAAGTGCATATGCATATATGCTTCAGTTTGGCATAATTGCTCACAGCCTGCACCTACTTGGAGTAGCTACATTGGGCAGGAGCTGAAAAAAAATACTCCATGTGTTATGTTCGCTTAGACGGTTGCTGAATTTAGGACGTTCTCTGGCTTTGAGATCACTTTCAGAATTTTTCTGCAATCCTGTTCTAACACCACTCTTCTTCTTTTGGCTTTTTCCTGGTTAGAAGTCACCACAGCGGGTCACTGTCCGCTCATGATTGGCAGTGGAGTTTTACAGTGTCGAGTTGCCAGCCCGGCGCCCAACCTTCCACAGCAGGCGCACACATGCACACATTCACACCTAGGGCCAATTTTAGAGTGTCCAATCCACCTACAGCATGTCTTTGGGATGTGGGAGGAAACCAGAGCACGCGGAGGAAATCCACGCGACCGCAGGGAGGACATGCAGACTCCGCACAGAAGGCACCCCAGCCGAGGATTGAACCGGAGAACCTCTTGCTGTGAGGCGGCAATGCTAACTGCTGCACCACCGCGGCCGCCCTGCTCTGACACCACTCTTACATTTAATATTTAATGCGAGTCAGTATATTAAATGGTTTACTTTATTTCCATATCATTTTTCTCACATAGTTCATTTGAGCTCAGATCTGTATTTCACTGTTACAGCTTTTCATTTGTTTTTCACAAGAAAGAAACCTTTTTCTGAATCAGTTTATGGACAGTGTCTTCTTTACCTTATTTATTATTGTCTATGTATTGCATAGTAGCTAAGTGCAACTGTGCCAGGTCGATTCTTAATTAAAAATATGCATATGGTCTAACTTTTTCTTTTTTTTTTTTTTGCTAGAGAACAAACAACAGCTGTTCTTGTGAGAAATTGAATGTGCTTGTATATTATTAGCTGGAAAAAATGAATATCTGAAATGAATAAAGTTACAAAATGCCTTCAATTTCTTCGAGAGTCAGATCCGAAGAAATCTCCTGAACCCAATAATTTATTTATTAATTTATTTTTTACAAGTTAAACAACACTTGCTTTCTGCCCTTTTTGGTGACAGACTAACAACTACCTTTAGTTTGTACTTCCTTGCAGGTACTACCCAGAAGGACGAAGCAAGAAGAATGCTTCAAGTGGTCCTGATAGGTCATGTTTTAGACTATTCAAGAGACAACTGGGAATGTTGTCTGGACCCATTAAGGCAGTATTCTTGGCTTTAGAAAATGCTGCCAGCACCTGGTCCCTGCTGATACCTGGGGGAAGTAGGTTGGAGGGGATTTCACTTTGTGGAGCTGGGGGGAGTGAAGTTTGTGCTGAATTTATCAGCCAGTAGATTTTACATGCCACACTGATTGGTGTAGGTTGTAGCATTCACCACCAATTCAGCACACTGTTTTGTCTTACCTCTAAGGTTCCAGAAGTAGCTGAAGAAGGCTTTCTGATTGTCCTTATCCTGCAAGGCTATCGTGACCTCATAGTTGGCCTTATCGGACTTAATTAGACCTCTTGGTTTCTTGTTTAGTTTTGTATAAGAGAGCAGTTGTCTTTAAGGGAGTTAGTTGCTTTTCCTGATTTTAGCCATAAGTTTTATTATTTTATTTTATACTTTGTTTAGGTAAGGATTCCACCAGTGGGGTTTGTTTTCATTGGTTGTTTTTGAGTTATTTCTGGTAGGTATAGCAGCCTCTATGCAGCCATTCACATTTGTGAATAATTCTGCATAGGTAGCTGTGGTCTTGGGGTTGGGGAGTGCCTTGAATTTTGACAGACTGGCATTTACTAGGACATAGTTTGCCTTTGAATAGTTCCTGTTACTTGTTTAGCGGGTTTGATTTGACTGGCTATTGAAGGGGCTTCAGTCCTGATGTTCCAGATACATTGTCATGGATTGTAACACAACTGTGAGTGGTGCTGTGGGTAATTTTGCTCATTTTATTTATGACCTGGATCTGTCACTTGGCAAAAACTATGGTTTGAGCCTAAATTACAGTCAATGCAAAGATTTGGATGATTGTTTTCTCTTCTTTTTGCTATGAATTTCCCAGTGACTACCAAGACTCCCTCATGCCTTCCCTGTTGGCCAATTTGTTTTTCCAGGAGGCAAAAACATGTGACCATTTTGTTTCTGTTCAGCATGAGATACAAGGAGTGGCAGAAGTTCCATTGGCCTAACTTGAGAAGTGGTGGTTTTTCACATTCATGGCCCTTCATGTTCCCCTTTGTATATGCTCACTATGTTCCAGGAGATAGCATGCAGTAGGTATGAGCCGAAACATATATCATTCTTCTGCAGGAGCCAGTCCTCTCAAATTCCATGACCTTTTGATAGCAAGCACTTCTGATAGCCCAAGGCTTCCATTAAAGATTTCAGTGCAGGTTCAGTCTGTGGGTGTATGCCTGTCGTGTTTCTCTTATCCCACCAACCTGAGAGAGGTGAGTATGGTCTGACTTATTATTTCTGTGCCTCTCACCAGTCACCTTCTCTGGCTGAGATGTTACTAAATAACAGCTGGACACAGGCTGGGCTTTATCCCTGTCGGCCATCTAGCTGGCAAAGACTGATATGAAGGTTAGAGAAAAAATGACAAATGACTTATGGAGAACACGCTTAATTTAAATCTGCATTATGCTACACACTGGATGGAAATCTCATGAAGGATGGCGTGTTCACTGAGACTTTCACCATGTTGTATCATTTGTATGCATCTTTTCCTGTGGTTGGCAGGCTGTTTATCCCAGCCTTTCTTTCCACTTGTAAAGGTTTTTCCTCAGACCAGTGTGGGAAAGTCACACTTTTTTGCACACAAAATTTCCATGACAAGGCTGGTCTTTGTCTAGGACTCATCCACTGAGTGATTTTATGGCTAATTTCATGCCAGGAGCCTTAGAATTTAACACATGGATAGTGTATGTGGTCTGCACTCCATAAGGTTTTTACTGCAACTAATTTCTTTAGACCATTTGCATACCCCATGACATACATGTCACTGAGCTAGCATGTTGGCATTTCATGGTGTGTGTGTGTATGTAATATTTTCTTTTTTTATATAGATAGATATATAGACAGACAGACAGAAACACACACACCCCTGATGAGTATGTGACATTTTCCTTTTCACACACACACACACACACACACACGTACATAAAAACACACTTACTAAATCCAGGGAGACAAGCCCTCCATGCACCCCTTGATAATTATATGTGCCAACTCTGGGTGGGTAAAGGGAAAATTCCCTTTTCGGGATTTTTGTGTTTGACATTTTGCATTTTGTGTTTCAACCTTTTTTTTTTTTTGCAAATAGCAGGGAACCATAAATATATATGTGTGTGTGTGTGTGTATAGGTGTACTTGTTTGTGGAAAGTACATATACACATATACATACATACATACAAATATCACTATAGCTAGCATAGTGGCATGTGATGGTATGTATTCATATGTAACATTTTCCTGTTTTACAGAAACGCATCTATCAAAGTTATCCTATTTCTACCCTGCATTTTTCCCACACAAAGTACCTTGTCTATCTTAGCTGGTTTAGGTAACACATTTGTGGTCCATACTAAGACTGTAACCATTCCTTCTTATCCATTGTCGTCTGATATCACTTTTCCTTACCCTTTGTCTCATCTACTCAGTAATTTTTCCTGTTGCTCCCACTGTCTCTTCTACTCTCTCTTTCTTCATCTTACAGTTTCCCCTGTTACCTTTTCTGGTCGTCTTTGGAAATACTCTATCCAATCTATATTCTAGCTCAAGGCCTATCCCCCCTTCCTTCCCACATTTTCCCATTTATAACTATATGCATATTTACATTTACAGCTTCCATGTTTTGAGACCTCTGATCTCCTCTAGTACCCCGTTTTTTTTCAGCTATTACTATGACCATTGCTGTCTGCATTCAGGCAAATCTAGTCATTCCCACCGCCACCCCACACACACACACAAATCTACTCATCATGTCTTTGTCCTGCCGCCTCCTCATTATTCTCTTCTTCTCTCATTAGCTCTGTGCCTATTTGACTTCCTTTCTTTTGTTCCTTGGCCTCATTTAAAGTGATTTGCCAGCTTTCACTGATGTAGCCATTTCTTTCAGTTTTGCCGTGCCATCCTTCTCATCTCCTGTCACTAATGCTTCTACTACACGGCTAATTCCCCTTTTATTTTTTTCTTGATTTATACATTAGGTTCCCAAGACTCCCCAGTCCCCTCATCTCCTTTTTTCAACACCCAATCTTTCACCTCCTTTCAGTTGTTTAGTCATTTCTTAGAACAATCCCTGTTATTTGTGTCTACAATACTATTCATACGTGCAATATTCAAGCATTCCGTTAGGCCCATCACTATAGTGTTTGCTTGTGGCTGTGCCTCTCCCTGGGCCATAGCACTCTCGATTAGTTTTAATATCTGTATTCCTTGTCCTCTTCTAATCCCCTAACGTTATTCCTCTTTTACTTCCTTTGAACCTATCCCTTCTTTAACTTTTCTTCATTTTGTATTGCCATACTCCACATGTCTGTTGTAACCTTTTTCCTGGATCTCAATCAACAGGTCAACTAGTTACATGTGAACTATGTTTTTATTTTACATTTTCATCCATAATTTATTTACAGCATCATATCAAAAAACAAATAATCATACAATTTGAGCACTCACCTGAGCAAAGGTTTTAGTTACATTCTGTTTGTTACAGATGAGATCTGTCTTTCAACTGGAGGGTCTGTTAGCCCTGGAAGCTCGTAATGTTTTTCTTTAACCATATCCAGTTATTTCTTGCTGCACAGTACCCCAACAGAACAAGAGAAGAGAAACATTACTTTTTTTTTTCTTTATGCATTGTCCCAACAGTCCTCTTAACATATAGTCTACAATCACTCAATCTGTAGATTTTCATCTCCTGCACTACTACCTACCTACCTACTTCCCTCTTAAGTCTGCTCCTTACTGCTGTTCACATATTCCTCCTCCTGCTCCTCATTATTCTTAGAATCATGTCTCCGTCTTTCGAGCTTTGCTTCTTTTTGAACATAAGAAATAAGTCTTTTCCTGTCTGCAGAACTGTGCAGTTCTCTTGGGTGGAAAGGGGTGGATCTGGTTGATGACTGCGAGTGGATAATGAATGGCCAGATCCCCCATAAGGAAGCATGACTCTGAGTTAAAAACTGTTCCCAAAAAGTGGACGAAGATTTTTAGAAAGCACCTGTGTAAACGGTATAAGAAAAAATGTGCATAATGGTTCAGTGATCCCTTTACAAACTGTTGGTTTGATCTTCACACTGTTAACTTCTTACCTGATTTTTGTGATTGTGGATATTAAGTGCTATTTGCAAAGGTTTATGTTGTTTATATGGTGTCTGCCTCCAACTTCCCATGTTATATTAAAGAGGAAAGGGCCAGTGAAGTTTCTGGTCCCTTTTAAAAGAGAGTAGTACTACCTGTTATGTATGGTTTCATGTTTAATGTATCTGCTGTCTTGTTTTAGGTCCCCTAATTGGTTTCCCTGTTCAGGATGTTGGTGTCACTGTTCAGAATGTTATTCTCCATCCTGGGACATCCATGGCAATGGTTTCTGCCTGTGCCTCACGCTGTATGCAAAAGGTAAAATTTAGAAAAATTTAATGACAGATATCAAAGAAAATTTTAAATGAAATTGTGAGAAATTATTGGATATAAATGCTATAAAGGAGATCAAGCAGATAGTTAACTTGCCTTTTCTTTTATGAAAGGAGGCTTATAGAAAGAAATGTATTAATACGATTGCTGTCTTTTTTATTTATTCATTTTACAGTTTATTAACTGGCTAGGTCTCAGCAGGTTGATGTTTTTTTTCCTCCCACTCCTACCAAACAAGAATGTAGCATGCCACCCTAACAGTGCTGTATAAAGCCAAATGCATAAAGGGCATGCCTTCTATGAAAAGACACACTACCCATAAATGACATTAGAACTCTGGTTAGATGGAATGAATATCCTGACAAAATGAAATTATTACAATACAAACATAAACTGTTAAAATTTGAAGCTGCATCTCAGACAAGAGTTTAAATATTCCTGCTTTTGATATTCTTTTTAGTTTAAAAGAAAACATTTGTAGCTTCACAACATAATTCTTCTCTCTTGCTACCTCTTAACCTTATCTTTATCTTCCCTCCTTTACCCTGTCTTACCTCCTTTACTGTACTAGTTAATATTTCATTGTTACAAGATTGTAATTTATTACTTTTAAAGCTTATGGAACCATGAGATCTGTATGCTCGATTCTCAGCTAGAGCGTCTTCTGTGTGGAGACGTGTGAATGAGCGTACCTTTGTTGAAGGTTGTGTATCAGGGCCGGCAACTCAGCACGTAAAAATCTACTGCCAATCATTAGCGGACCGGAGTTTCGCTGTGGCGACCCCTAACTGGGAAAAGCCGAAAGACACAACAACTTAAACTCTCAGTCATGATATCAGCTGTATTTTAATAAATTATTACATTTTATTTTTAGTACTGTATTAGTAGTGTGGTAGTACTGTATTAGTCTACTTTTATAATTAAAGGGGGGGTACCATAATGTGTACACCCATGTTTACATGTCATGGTACCTTTCCTGAGTTCAGCAACTGCCTTAACACAGAGTTGCATGGTCCTGTACCACAAAGATGTGCAGCACCACATAGGGCTGCCCCGCAGCCATGCTGACTGCTAACGAGGCATTCTGAGGGAAAGGTATATGCTAATTAACTGTATCCTCTCTCCCTGTAACTGCCTCCAGGAAGGCATATACATGGCATCCCCACCATGCAGTGGTATTAAACACAGCCAACAGCTTGCTATGAATGTGGTGGGAGGGACCACTAGATGCAAGGGAACAGTAATGGCATCAGTAGCGGTATGGGAATTGTGGAGTGGAGGGATGCACTAGACCAATAGGGATTACTCTTAGAATACCGTATTGGCACCAGTGGCAGTACTCAGATGGGGGGGGGGCACACCAGTCCAACATTAATTACTCTTAAAGTGCCATGAAGGTACCAGCAGAAGTACAAGGGATCAGAGGATTGGAGGACTGCAC
Source organism: Protopterus annectens (assembly GCF_019279795.1). NCBI lineage: Eukaryota > Metazoa > Chordata > Ceratodontiformes > Protopteridae > Protopterus > Protopterus annectens. The sequence goes on along the minus strand of NC_056730.1, from coordinate 454,595,376 downwards.
TAGACCACCAGAGATAAGTGCCATAATGACATTGACAGCACAGTGGAGATCAGGGTTGGGGGACCACTAGACACCAGGGATTACTGTGATTGGAAGTACCGTAATGGCATCAACAGTAGTATGGTGATCAGGGGTAGGCAGGGATATACTAGCCACCAAGCATAACATATAAGTGCAGTAATGGCACTTAAACTACTACAGAGGTATTGGAAAAATGAGAGGATAGGCACATTAGGGGCTGTGATGTGTGTGTGTGTGTGTGTGTGTGTGTGTGCGCGCGTGCGCATGTTTTTCTTGTGTGCACCAGAGAGTGGATGCCACTGCCTACATGAGCATCGGTTCACTATCACAACATTCAGATCAGCAATGATCTACACATCGTTGTAGTAAATGATTTCAGAGACATTAAGTTTAGCTGATAATGAAGTCTTACCTCATTACTGTGAACATGTCTCTGAATCACAAATGGGCACTTTATGGCAGAAGAGCCTTTTTAGCACAAGCTATACTGCTCATGATAGGCCCTTTAATGAATATCTGGGTATTATTCTCTGTATACTTTTGATGTCTATCTTAACTTTTTGTGCGCAATTGTGAGATGATTACACTGTGTCTGCATATAGCTATTGTTCATTTCCCAGGATGTGGCTGAAAAGTATCTTGTTACCAGCCCAGTCCCCCAATTAATAAACAAACAGTAAATAAGTAAATATTATACTATATAAAATAACTGTTTTAGGTTTAATGCTCAGCACTGTGAGAAAAATGAACACTAACCAGATGTGCTAGATTAATGAAATCTGACAAGGATTAAATTATAATAAATGCTTTAAGAAGTCAGGATGAAAGGGCGGGCAGGGAATGGGAAAGGACTTATGCAGATGGAGGAGATGTGTGTAGGTTGTATGGAGTGTGGAGGGCAGATAGGAAGAATCAGGAGAGATTAACTTACTTTGTTAAAAAGTGTAAGTTGTAGAGTGCATAAAATTACAGTCAGCAGGTAAATTAACAGAAGGTGGTAGTGGAAGCTAAACCGCTACAGCCTCTCAAAAAATCTCACTTGGAAGACCACTTTTCCTATAGCTGTCACATCAGCAAGGAAGGTCTCAGAGCTATAAACCCTTGTGTAAAGAGCCTTCCACTGTCATTCACAGGGGTAGGGTAATCCTTTGAACAAATCCATCCTTTATGCCTAAGGTGGTATCAGAACTTACCTTAAACCAGGCTATCCATTTGCTAGTCTTCTTTCCAAATCCACAGAACAAGGCAAAGCAAGTTCTTCATTCCCTGGATGTGCACAGGCAGATCAGGTACTGTCTAGACAGGACAAAAAGCCCCAATAGAGTAGAGCAATTACTGGTAGCTTTCAAAGAGGGGTAAACAGGGCAGGCCTGTCTCCAAACAAACCATTTCAAAATGGACAGCCAACTGCATTAAGTTCTGTTACTCCCACCATGGCAAAATTCTTCCTGGTCATATTAAATCCCACTCCACCAGGCATGGAGCAACTACCACTGCTTTTCTCAAAGGAGTCCTTTCCCAGACCATCCTAGAGGCAGCCACATGGAACTCAGTGGACACCTTTACAAAACACTATAACCTAGGCAATGTCTCTTGGGCTAGACTAGGTTTCACTTTTGCCATCCTGCAAAACATTATTTCCTAGGCTTTGGGACTTTTCTCATGAATCAGTAGTGCAACATTGACCATGAAGAAAATAGTACAGTTGTGTCCCACTTACTGTAATTGTAGATGTTTGAGTAGATCAGTGTTGCAGTACATACGTCCACCCTTCAAGGTCTCTATCTGCTGATCACTTTTCTCCCCCTTGCTGGATGCAAGGGGTAGAGGAGTTCTTTGCATAGAGTTGCCTTATCCCCATCATCCCTTCTCTGCCTCATGATTTTCCTCCTCTTCACTCAGATTCAGACAAATATGGAGATTGTGCTGTCCTCAGGCATCAGACTGCTTGCTCACTGATTAGAAAGATCTGACGATGGCACTGACGGTGTATACCCTGGTGTCCAGACTTCAAATATCCACCTTAAAATAAATCCTGTCTTTTTTTTTTTTTTTTATTGTACCTTTTGGTCCTGCTATAGTTGGTGTCTCAAGGTTCAGGCACCTAGGTAACGAGACATTTCCCTGTGGTACATTTGGTTGGGAACACATGGCTGAAATGACATTCAGCTGTAGAAAAATATGGCTGTTGTGAATTCCCTGTGGCCAAAGAGAAACACACACTGCCTTGCCCACAGCTTTAATAGACAAGTGCATGGGGGTAAAAGAATTAATTAGTGTTGTGCTCAGTGTACAAGTACGTGCATATGTAACTACAACATGTAGAGGTGTGCTACACCATATGCATTTTAGGTAATGTTCTCTAGACACTAGTGGGGTAATGGTCCACACACACCAGTTATAAAGGCACTGCCCACTGTTCACTGCATTTTTACTGCCACTAACATGCCCACTGACAAGCCTGCTGCCTGCCATACTGTCTGCTGTTTCATGTTGTCTTGGGGTCTGTGGGCATTATTTCCCTACATGCATTTGGTTATTTAAGTTGTGGGCAAGGCACCACATTCTTCTCTTTGCCCACAGGGAATTCACAATAGAGAATAACCATCCCTTCCTCTTTGTGTTTGCTACTATCTTCCATTTTTTTCCTGACTTCTCTTGTTCCCTTGCCATTCTGTTCCCCACTCATGTGCACGTACTGTCTTTCATTGCTTTATTCTGGATCTGTTTTGCTGTTTCTCTTAATTTGCCCTCCTGCGTTACATTTTGTCTTCTGTTATCTATAATATTATATATTGAATGTGTTGTATGACTACAGTGATGTGACACAAACCATATTTAAAAATATTCAGACATCTGCTTATTGCCAAAGAACATTCATTCTGGGCACAACATGTAGTAAACTACATTTAGCCTGGAAAGTATTTTGTACGTTCTGCTGGCAAAGGCCTTGCTTACATATACACAACAGCTGCATTTCATCCATCTAGAACCCCCTTTTTCTTCATTTTTGCACATGGGGTTGATGGTTTCATCTTTTGTATTACTAGTCTAGTATCATGCATTTTCTGAATGATATGAAGTCTGAAACTCAAATGTCTGTTGTTATATTTAGTGGGGTGTCTTGAATTTGGGGGATCAGATCAGGGTCAATGTTTAAATTTAAGTATTGCTGTTATAAACTTAAAAAGCTGCTATTATTTGCACTAGTATGCATTTTCCTAAATATATGAAGTCTGAAACTCAAATATCTGCCATTTATTGATTTGAAGTTGAGGGGTCAGATCAAGGGACAACATTTAAAATATTGCTCTGAAAGTTGTTAGAATAATATGTTTTGCAGTGTCCTAGTATACCAAGTTTGAAACTCAAACGTTTCCTATAGTGTTTCAAAATTCCACGCAACAAAACTATAATTTCACTCTTATGTTTTATTTTTGTATGTTACAACGGAAGTTAAATGTTTGCCTTTTTTAAATTCCCAAAGCAATGTTTTTTGATTGGGTTAGATATCACATGGCAGTTAAATGCTTTATCCGGAAAGTGCTTAAACTTTTAATAAAACTTCTTGTTTGGATCTGCAATTGATTGGTGCTATGTGTTTTGGGAAAAAATGTTCTTAAGGTGTTTTGCCCTCTTCAGCTTGTCCTCAGGGTGCTTTCTTTTTACTTTTCAGGAAGTTGGGGCAGTGCCAAATGAGCATCTTACCCCAGACTCCAAATGGCCTAGCTGCATTACAAAATCTGTATGTGTTTAGTATGTAGTACTTAATGTACGATATAAGAGATTGCAGTTTTCACTGTTAGGATATGTTTAGACATCATAGATGATGATTTTAATACTGTTACCATTCAAAGAACTCCTTTTGCAGTTAAAATGTAATGCATACTGCACCACTGGTATAAACAACAACATCTATATTAAATGTGCTCTCAAAACTACAAGCTTTAAAGTAAATTGTTTTTGTTATTATCTTGTTTCAATTTTAAATGGCTTTACCAGTACTGTTACTATTAACATTCATTTTTAAAGTCTGATGCAACTGCAGCAAACTTGTGTGTGTGTGTGTGTGTGTGTGTGTGTATGTGTGTGTGTGTGTGTGTGTGTGTGTGTGTGTGTGTGTGTGTGTGTGTGTGTGTCTGTTTGTGCCTGCTGTCTGTTAACTATCAGGACAGCCCCTTCCTGGCCAGTCAATGATTGTTGACTGGGGGGTATTGTAATCTAGACAGCCATCAGGGCTGGTTTACATTTTGTTTTCTCCCCAACCCTAACTTGAGAACACCCTGCAAGGTGCCAAGGAGAAGCATGCAATGGGCTGTCCATGGAGGGCATCCTTTCATTTCCTAAGGAAGTATTCCCTCCAAGTAGGTCTACTCTTATCCTTGGAGCATGAGCAGTGGTCTCTCCTGTCTCCAACAGGGAGATTACAGTACCCAGTGTGCCTTTGAGTACACACAAACCCCTCCCACCTCCAGAAGATGTAGACGGCCCCCCCTTCTCTTTTTCTCCTCCTCTTCTCTGACAGGCACCTCTAGTTCTGGAACTGCTAATCAAGCTCCAGTCACATGGGTTGCAGTCAAGTCTCCAGCCTTCTATTTCATGGAGCTGTGCATATGATTTGTAATTATAACCAGTGGCGGTTCGTGCTAAAGGACTGCAGCCCCCCCACCTGTAAACGAAAAAGAAAAAGAAATTGCCTCCCATGTTAATAGAATAAAATTAAAAAAATTCACGAGTCTCGGAACTCCAACTCCATGCATGCATGCTTAGTTCCTGACTGCTGTGTTAGGCAGTCCAGAACTCCATGCACACATGCGTGCTTTTCCTGAACTCCAGACTGCTCTGTTAGGCAGTCCGGATAGGGAAGGAAGGGAACGCCACCCTGCCAGCCCAGAAGTCTGTGCAGTGATGACCGCACAGATCAGAAGAACACCGGACTGCATCGCCCGCAGGCTGGAGGCTCCAGCCAACTCACATCTCGCGGGCTGCTATGGAGGAGGACAGGTGATCGGCGGGCTGCTATGGAGGAGGACAGGTGATCGGCAGACCGCTACGGAGGACTTGGCTGCCATGGAGGATTGGATCTGCTGGAGGTAGTGTGTGTGTGTGTGTGTCTGTGTGTGTGTCTGTGTGTGTGTCTGTGTGTGCGTGTGTGTGTGTTTTAGCATGAGTGCTTCATTAAATAATAACTAAAGATGTTAAAGTCCATTAAGGAAGAAAGAGATTCTGCAGTATGAAATCAGATGGCATTTCCCTTAGTATCTGTGCAGGAAAAGAATCGGTAACCTGTTTTTAGTTGAATATGCGATTAATTGTACTTATGTGGTCAGCTAAGTGTGTGCACATATGAAGATGAGCTTTGGTATAAGGTACACATCTGTCCAGTTGGTGGGACTAGGCTTTATTCTCTCACAGGATCAAGCCAATAACTTCAGATTTTCTCTGGCTTAGTTTTTCTCTGCTTACACAGACGTTTAACTTCTCCGACGGAGTTTGCAGACAGATCTACCGTCCAGGATCGTATTCCATGGAGGACAAGTGAGTTAATTTTGTTCCTTGCTTCACAGAGGGAATAACTTCGACTTATCATTGTGGACAGAGTTTGTTCCTTGCATCACTTGTGTGACAGACATCGTTTAACATTTCCAACAAATCTAGTGTGCGTGTGTGCGTGTGTGTGTGTAAGAAAGATCGAGAGTGACAGAGACAGGGAATACTACTTTCTTGTAAGGCCTACTATACTAAAGCACAACAGAAAATAGAATACAGTTGACTACCTCTTGCAGTAGTCAAAACATTTTTGTAAGAGAACTTGTGAGTACCCAGATTTGCTCAGGTTTCTACAATAAGCTACCTTGTTGAAAACTGCTTGTACTGTGACATAGACTCTGACCCAGTATGCTAACTATAGTTATAGCCTGATATTTACCTTACAATTGTAATCGTCTAATTCCATCATGCAACCCAGCATGGTAGGCATGGTTTTAGGGTGTGAAGGAATGGTGCCATTGTGTAATTCAAACTCAAGTACTAGTTAAAGTTGTGCGGCTGTTAAAATTGCATCATGAGTTAAAATAAGTAACAGCTTGTTCACTGCTTTCAGCTTTTATAGTTTGGTCATGGTAAACAAGCAGTATGTATTATGAATTGTGGACATTTAATAAAAAATATGCAAAGGCAAGGATAGTATGCTTAGACACAAGCTAAGGGGCATATATAAAACTGCTTTTTATGCACAATGCTGTCCTTAGAAGTGTGAAATGCCCCCAGTGAAATATACCTGGTTGCTAGAGACAGGCTCAAACTCTGTATCTTGAATACAAACAGCAAGAGTCTGAATTTCCTACCCACCACCACTTGTGAAAAGCTTTCAGATTTTTGCCTCATATTTGTATTTTCTTCTGTTCCTCATAAGAATCTGTGGTTTTCTGGATTTTAATTCACTAAGTAATGACAAACATTTGAATTTCAGACTTCATATTCTTCAGAAGGTACATGGTAACTTAAAACCTTTTATTCTAGCAATTTTCTAAGTTTATACAATCAATATTTAAAAATTTTCCCTATTTTTGGGGCTGTATTCCCTCATTATTGGCTTTGTCCAGGTTTTTTGTGCTAAGAGGTTGAGAGCTATGGTGAGAATTGAAAACTGAATTCACTGAATATGTTTGGGGGCTGTATTCCCCCATTATTGGCTTTGTCCAGGTTTTTTGTGCTAAGAGGTTGACAGCTATGGTGAGAACTGAAGTCACTAAATGATAGACATTTAAGTTTCAGTCTTCATGTTTTTCAAAAGACAGTTTATATGGCATAGTGGTATGTTGCGCTGACTGTAATGCACAGGCTCTAGGTTTAACACTTGGCAGTGAAATGCATGGTGGTAACATAACATTTTATTCTAGCAACTTTCCAAGATTATACAAGCAATGTTTAAAATGTGTCTGTTTTTTTGGGCTTTTGTCTCCCCTCACTAAATGTTGGATTTTTCCAGATTTCTTGTGCTGCAAAGTTAAGATTTACAGTTGAGTGTCAAATAGATTTTACAAGGAGCTGAGAGCTTCAGGGGAAGAGAGGTTTAGTGCTGCTTATGCTGAGTCTACTTGCATTGTTAATAGCATAACAGGTTGAATACATGCTTTTGATGCAGAAGTCTGTGCGTTCTACTCCCACAGTATTTAGATGCATTGCTGATTCTGTACTGAGTTGTTCTGACAATGTCCTCTTTGGCAGAGATGCCTAGTAACTTTGAACCTGTTATCAGTCTGCTATCCATTCCCTATTGCAATATTACTAGCTTATCATCAGGGCCATCACCGTCAACCAGAGACATTTCAAATTGTGACATACTTGTCATACCCCACCCCACCGTGTAATGACTCTGGACAAAGCAAGGCTAGGAGCAGTTATGCATTGTAAGTGTGCAAAGTATCCCCCCATCCAAGGTAGACACAAGTACTATAGTGGCTTTTCATCTATCCTTGATTTTGCAGAATGTTCTGGTTTTCTGTCATATTTTTATACTGTTGATTTATGCTTCTTATTCAGAAAATACATGTTGGTGCAGTGCATGTTGCTCTGTGTTTAAGTAACAGTGCTTTAATGACCATCAGGCAAGCTTGTCTGAGATTGTAAGATGCAAGTAAGCTTTTAATAAGCATACTGTTAAAGAATTATCAACAATGAAAGCCTTTTTGTTGTTGCCATGCAGAGAATATTTACATAGATAGATAACATATAAGCCCTTAGGTATTGACACACATATGACAGTATTTGTAATAAAGGACAGGATTAAAGTATTTTCAGAAGCTCATTACATTTGTTGGAGACTTGCAGTTATCTTTGCAGGCTTTACCCGTAAACTAAACAATGCTAATCTATCATGTGTGGTCCATAACCTGTACAGTAATCCTTTAAGCAATTTATCCTGAGCTTGTTTCTTGTTTGCTGTTCATTTTTACTTTGATCATGTTGTCCCAATAAAACAAGTAGATAGTTGTTGTCAGGCAGCACTGCAGCAGGTCTTTTTGGATAAGAAACATTTTTACAAGTGGGGGTAATTGGTATCACAGAGATTGCTACTTTCAGCATGTTACTTGGTACTTTTATAAAGGTGAATATAAATTGTAATTAGAACTGCAGTACAAGGAGAAGTGGTTTGAGTTGAGTGCTACTTGTTTTTTTATACTTGATTTTGACTGGCATTCCAGTAATGTATTTAAAAAGTAATTTATTTTTTCATGCCTCACAACCTTTTTGTTTCCATCTAGATATTAAGTAAACTGTCATGTAGCCAATGCATTGAAATATTTTTTTCTTCTCTTCATTTTGTCTTGATTGGACTCTCATAAAGACGGTTTGGCACCCAGAGCAGTGTATTTAATTGAAGTCCCAGTTTTTGTGGTTTTGAGCTTAGCTCTGCCCCTTTCTAGTTGGCCACACCCCTTCACACTGGCCTCACCCATTCAGTTGTCTCCTGCAGCCCCCTTTGAGTTGAAGTCACCGGCCACCGCTGATTATAACATACTGTATCACGTGACTTTTTAGATGGTTATTTAATTTTTTATTTTGTTAAGACTTACTGTTCTGAAGATGTCTTTGAAGTTAATAAGACAAAAGCATTAAACATAAAGCCCGCTCAGCTGTTAACTTGAACTTTGTTGTATTATTTTTGGTTTTAGATGTATTGTAAGATGCAAGTAAGCTTTTAATAAGCATACTGTTAAAGAATTATCAACAATGAAAGCCTTTTTGCTGTTGCCATGCAGAGAATATTTACATAGATAACATATAAGCCCTTAGGTATTGACACGCATATGACAGTATTTGTAATAAAGGACAAGATTCAAGTATTTTCAGAAGCTCGTTACATTTGTTGGAGACTTGCAGTTATCTTTGCAGGCTTTACCCGTAAACTAAACAATGCTAATCTATCATGTGTGGTCCATAACCTGTACAGTAATCCTTTAAGCAATTTATCCTGAGCTTGTTTCTTGTTTGCTGTTCATTTTTTACTTTGATCATGTTTTCCCAATAAAACAAGTAGATAGTTGTTGTCAGGCAGCACCGCAGCAGGTCTTTTTGGATAAGAAACATTTTTACAAGTGGGGGTAATCGGTATCACAGAGATTGCTACTTTCAACATGTTACTTGGTACTTTTATAAAGGTGAATATAAATTGTAATTAGAACTGCAGTACAAGGAGAAGTGGTTTGAGTTGAGTGCTACTTGTTTTTTTATACTTGATTTTGACTGGCATTCCAGTAATGTATTTAAAAAGTAATTTATTTTTTCATGCCTCACAACCTTTTTGTTTCCATTTAGATATTAAGTAAACTGTCATGTAGCCAATGCATTGAAATATTTTTTTCTTCTCTTCATTTTGTCTTGATTGGACTCTCATAATGACGGTTTGGCACCCAGGGCAGTGTATTTAATTGAAGTCCCAGTTTTTGTGATTTTGAGCTTAGCTCTGCCCCTTTCTAGTTGGCCCCACCCATTCAGTTGTCTCCTGCAGCCCCCTTTGATTTGAAGTCACCAGCCGCCGCTGATTATAACATACTGTATCACATGACTTTTTAGATGGTTATTTAATTTTTTATTTTGTTAAGACTTACTGTTCTAAAGATGTCTTTGAAGTTAATAAGACAAAAGCATTAAACATAAAGCCCGCTCAGCTGTTAACTTGAACTTTGTTGTATTATTTTTGATTTTAGATGTATTGTTACACCATCAAGTGCTGTCAACACCAATTTTATTCTTGTTAATGACTTTTATTCAGTTTGTGGTTTCAGTAACAGGGAGGATATTTGTGTGAGACTACATAACAGTGGAGGTTTCCCCTTTTTCCCCGCTGTTGTGCAGTCTTGGAATTTATATATATTTATATGTCTGTGTGAGTGTGAGAGAGCGCTGCGGGAGCATGGAGGTACAGAAAGGTTGCCATCCTACACAAACACTGTATTTGTATGTTCTTAAGGAAATTCATTGGTGTAGGTTTCAGTCGGTGGGTGATCGATAGAAGAAACAGGACTCAGTGGCAGATATTTCTGATGGTCCCTCAACAAATAACCACACACATATAAGTAGAGAGAGATAATCGTATTAAATATCTGACCAAAAAGAAACTTAACTGCAACTATAAAGAAGTAATGACACTTTGCTATGCATTGATGTCTTTTTTGGTTAACAAACAATTAAATATAAAATGCACATGCAACCAGGGATAAGATAGAAGGGAATGATGGCATAGGATATAATTACTGCATATCATTTAGAAGTTTGACAGTTAAAGCTCATGGCTAAAGTTTATAGTGATAAGTTTACAAAAGGAGTGCAAAGTTCTGCAGTATTATGTGAGGGAACTTTTACAGTTTTTGGGGAAAAAAAGGAAAGCTTATGGAAAAATGGAGAGTTGGAGACTGGTCTCTTCATTAAATAATAGGTTATTGGCAAAAGTAATAAAAATCAAAGATAAGATTGGTAGTCAAAGATAAAGTTGTTTTTTTCACAGAAAAGGAGGGGATATAGTTAACTTCTGGGAAAAATGTAAGGGAAGTTATCTGAATAAAATAGACTGTTATAATGGGTTTCCAATTATAACCAGATTATTATCTGCTTGAGACGTGGATGCCAAAATATTCACCTCAAGAGTAAAGCTTGAGTGGTAACTCTTGGTATCCATATTGAGCACACATAATAAGTGGTTGGGATTGAAGACGTGCACATAATTCTTTGTAGAAAAACAACATATGAATGTGAAGTGTTTAACCTGCTTTGTAAGCTTTTAAAAGATGATAAAACACTTAGCTCTGTCAAACAACAGCATAAAATGCCTCTCTGCTTAACTAAAAGCTGTTAGACAATTTGTTCTGCTGCACTTTCTGTTTACATGTGCGGCAGAGTGAAGTTCAGTCAGCTAAGTTGTTTCACCTTTTACTACTGTTTGCCAGTAACCACTGTCCAGTAGGTTAACCACTGGTGAGTGACCTGATCATAACAGTGCATAGGTGTGCTAAACGGCTTTTGTTAAGTACCCCTAAGTGCTAAGATCTAGGCTCATGCTAAGAATGTACTTAACAAGTTTATTTTTTCCTGTTTCTGTGCTTATTCATTATGCTCCATGCATTACAAAACTGTAGAAAAAAAGAGACAAGGTGAGTCTTTATAAAGCTTTGCATGGAGTTTAGATTTTATGAGAGACAGTGATTTGAGGACTTCCAAGATGGCTGCAAATTAAGAAACAGCTTAATTTCAGCTCTCACAGTATAAAAACAGAAACTCAAAAGAAAAAGCCAGTAAACTCATATTGTTTTGGTAAATTTTAGTAACTGGCTAATAAGTGCACTGCTTGGATGCCAACAAAAGGAGAAACTCGGAGACAATGAAAGAAAATCTTCAAAAAAAGTGAGGAAAAAACACTGGGAAGAATTCTGCAAAAAAACAGAGCAAGCTCGAGCTTTGGTGCAGGACATGTCTTCCAGTAACCTAGAGGAAAAATAAATCAAATGTACTCAGAGCCGATTAAAGTATACGAAACACTGATGTTATATATCAACTCAAATAACTAAAGGCTGGAAAAAATGGAAGAAGCTTTAAACAGTGCAGATACAGATTTGCTGTACCCAGGACTGTTTGTAAGCTTCTGAGCCCCCACGCCTTTCTGTGTTGGAGGAAAGCCTTCTAGCTTAATTTTGTTTCTTAGAACTAGCCAGTTTTCTACTTTCAGTACTCAAATCTGTTTCTTTGAGCTCAGCACTTGTTCAGAACTCATTGTAAGCACTAAAGCTACAAATTACTACAGCACTCAACTTTCCTCACTTGTCTAGAGGAAAACAGTTTTTAGTACTTAATAAATAAGCACCTATATGAGCATGTCTAAGGGTCAGCTCCTGGTGTTTTCTCCTGTCTACCTGATGAATCTGGGCATCTTGGGGCAATGCAACAATTGCCTCATGTACACAGACAACCCTCTCCTCCTACCACCCAACACTACAACCTTTGAGAGATGCACTTATATAACCAAACTGGAAGCAAAGCTCTCTTCACCCAAGACTGGACTAGACAGTCAAGAGGAGAAGATAAACACTTGCACCACACCACACATATCACATAGTCCCTCAAAACATACACCACCAAAACACACACATAGGAACACAAAACACACACCTACATTTGCGGTGGCTCTCAAAAAAAATCTACCCAAGCAACAGGGACCTCCAAAGCAGAAATGCAAGCAACCTCCACTCCCCAATACAACCCAAATGACACACAGCCCACAAACTCAGTGTGCCAATCAACCACAGCTCATAAGGCATAACAACGTACCCAACACTCTAGTCATAGGTGACTCTATAGTCAGGCACAGTGATGTTCCACTCACCAGGCTAAACAAGGAGAAAGTTACTGTCAGCTGCCAGGATCCGTCACATAATGCATTCACTCAGGTCACTCCACAGCAAGTACAAATATGACTCTGTCATTGTCCATGTTGGTGTGAATGACCTGAGATGTACCTCCCTGGACTACATGAAAAGAGACATGGAGGAGCTTTCTGATCTTGTAGCCCAGGCAGATATGACCCTAGCCCTGAGTAGCATCCTGCCATCACCCAGAATGATACCACAGTGCAAGGACAAAATGATTGACTTCAACAATTGACTAAGCTTTTGGTGTCATTCTAAGGGGATCCAGTATCTGTCTGCCTGGGATGACATGATCGACAAACCACGATGCTTTGCCAGAGATGGCCTGCACCTGTCGCCCTTGGGATTCCGGATACTAGCTAAGGCTCTTGCCACCCCTATAGTGCCTTTTAGGCAAGATTCAAATGACAAATTCACCACAGTAACAGGTACAAGCAAGCAAAATCTGAGGGTAATGCTACTTAATGATAGAAGTCTAAACCTCAAAATGCACTCACTCGAGGCACTCCTTAAAATGGAGAACATTGACATCTGTGCAGTGACAGAGACCTGGTTCAAGGCTCCAGAGAGCATCCCTGCATTACCAGCCATAATTCATACCACACCTTTCGGCTACCTAACCTGGACCGAAGCACTAAAGGCGGAGGCGTGTCCATATTCATTAAGAATATCCACACCTCCAGGCTAGTTGCTCAGCATAATGCATCTGAGATTATCCAAGTGCAACTAGCTCTGGGCAAGACTGCAATGCAAATTGTAGCTTGCTACAGATTCCCCACCATGCCCCAAGATTCCCACTCCTCATTTCTTGATACACTGGAAAATATTAGGGTACAACCTAACACCCTAATAATGGGCGATTTCAATTACCCCACCATTAACTGGGAAAACTACTCATGTACCAACTCTTGTGCTCATCTTTTTTTGGAATTCATAAATTCCAATGCCTTGGATCAACTTATCCTCACCCCCATCAGGGGCAGCAATATCCTAGACCTGGTCATTACCAACATGGGCAACCGGTGTTCCACACCAGAGGTGGTGAATTCCTCGGTCAGATCCAACCACAAGCAAATCACCCTAGACATCCACATCTCGCCCCCACCCTCCATTAGGGAAACCAGCATAAAAAATTTCTCCAAAGCCAACTTCACGCTTCTTAAGACAGAAGTGGCAAACTTCATGACACCCATGCTGACGGACAATAGAGATACGACTGCTGAATCCTATACAGTTGCACTTTATAAATACTTACACAAGTGCATGGATCATGCAATCCCTAACAGAACCAAGATGCTATCCTCCAAAAAAGGAAGCCAATCTGGTGGTCCCCTGCTATAAACAAACTCTACAACAGAAGAAAGAAACCGTTGCAAAAAAGAGTAATATCCCATGATTGGAGGAACTCTGTGGTCAGTCTCAGTAAGAAGCTGAGATCCCTCATAAAATCCTGCAAAGCTAGTTACGAAAACAAAATCGCCACTGATTCTAAAGACAACCACAAAGCATTCTATAGCTATGTCAAGAATCTCAATGGCAACACTCAGATCTGCTCTGAGTTACAGCACAATGGCACTAAATATACAGAACCAACTGATATTACCAACATCCTGGCAGATAAGTTCAGTGCTAACTTTACCCCTCTCTCATCCCCTAAAGGGCCCATCTCTATACCGAAAGAATGCAAAGTACCTGTAATCACAGCTGCACAGGTAAAAAACACACTCTCCAAAGCCAAGAACACAGCATCCATGGGACCTGACAACATCCCAGGCTGCGTTCTACATGAACAAAAGAATGAACTGGCACCCCACCTAAGTACCATGTTTAAGTCATAGCCTCACCTCAGGCTTTGTGCCCACTGAATGATGCACAGCAACGGTTATCCCACTCCACAAAGGGGGAGCCACCACGGACCTCGGGAACTACCGCCCCATTAGCCTGATGAGCCTGGTCTGCAAGGCTATGGAGCGTATCATCATGTGGAACTTATAAACAATTACATTGGTAATCTCCAAACTCTGGACCCTACCCAGTTCGGGTTTGTAAAAGGCAGATCATGTCTCCGAAACATGATAGACTTCTTTGAAGAGGTCACCAAATCCGTAGATGAGGGTAAGGTGGTTTACACAGCCTATCTAGATCTCGCCAAGGCTTTCAACACCATCCCCCACTCTGGAATTATAGACAAACTCACTAAACGAGGTATAAATCCCTATGTCAGAAGATGGGTTGCCAACTGGCTCACTGACAGACCCCACACTGTGAACGTAGCAGACTCTAAATCCAATTTCAGACCAGTGACAATTGGAGTACCACAGGGTTCAGCCCTAGGTCCTCTCCTGTTTGGTATCTACTTCTCTGAAGTACAGGCTAACACAGAAGGACTTTGGCTAACAAAGTTTGCAGATGACTGCAAACTAGGAGCCATAATCAAAACTCCTAACGATGTGGACATCCTACAAAATGGCCTCACTGAGACAGATGCCTGGTGTCAAAGCCATGGCCTCAAGCTCAATGCCAAAAAATGCATTGTCATCCCTTTTGGTAAAAACTCTGTACCCATGAACTACCACTTAGGCGGTAGTCTACTTAACACCGGAAGTGTGATAAGAGACCTTGGGACACAGGTGGACAGTAGTCTCTCCTTTGATAATCAAATCGCCACAGTAGTCAGGAAATCCTTCTCTGTGGCACACCTCATCATAAAAGTTTTCTCATCCAGGAAAAAAAAAGTTAATTGTTCCCCTCTACTCATCACTCATTAGACCCATTATAGAGTACAACGCCCCTTTTGGTATGTACCTCACAAGACATCTACAACAACTGAAAAGGCCACAGAAATACCTCACAAAGAGGATTACTGGCCTCAAACAGATGCCCTATGCAGACTGTCTCAAAAAACTCCAGCTTTACTCTGTAGCATATCGCCTACTCAGAGGAGATCTCTGCCTGACATACAAAGCTATGTCAAACCCAGAGCTGTTGGACATGCTCCACATAAAGAAATCCCAATGCCTCTGAGCTACACACTCTAGGGACTTAAACCTTGTCGCCACAATAAACAGAACATGCTGCAGGAATATATTCCTGTCCCAAAGACTTCCCATACTCTGGAACAAACTACCTATCTATATCAAACAAAGCTCCTCATTAGCACTCTTCAAGAAAAATCTTGATGATTGGATGGGAGATAGGGAATTCACCCCGGGGATCACTTCTGTAGCTCTGCTTGACACTGAAAATAAAATAATTTTCTTGGTTGGTAAAAGCCAGGGTACCGTTTGGCTAGGCTTATATAGGCCCTAGGGCCAATAGCCTAGTACCTACCTATGAACAGATATTCAGATAAGGTGATAAAACTGCAACATTAGAGGTCAAAATGAAGGAAAGGTTGGCTGAATATGAAATGCACAAGAAGAGATGTTTCAAAAAAGTAATAGAATTAGAGGACAGAGCATGTAGGGAAAACCTGAGATTTTCTGTTGTACCGGAGAAGCTGGAAGTAACAGACTCTATTAATTTTCTGAAAGCACAAATAAACAACTGGCCTGGTATTCCACAGCAGGAATTGTTCATTGAAAAGGCACACCATGTGTATGCTCCAAACCTGGCCACGAGAAAGCATCCTAGACCTTTAGTAGTAAAGATGCAATCCTACCAGCAGAAGGAGTTGATTCTGACAAAACTGTGGCAGAAGGGCAAAATACTAAAAGTAACAGTAGAGTATTTGTGGGAAATAATTACTCACTATACACCAGGCAAAAGAGGAGTACATTTATTCTATTTATCAGGAAATGTTGAGAAGCAGGTGTGAGATTCAAACTGCTGTACCCAACTATCTTCAGAATATTCTTTCCTGGAGGGACAAAGTAATTTTTTGATGCAGAACATGCTAAGGAGGAAATACAAACGTTTGTCCAGCAAAAAGTAAGCTGTGAATCAGAAAGAGATTCTGCTTCCTGTACATCTGGTAATAAAGACCCCAGAGAGACTGTGCCAGTGAAACATTTTCCAGTGTTCCAGTGGAAGATGCTGCATAGACAGAAAAAAGCACAAGAGTTGACTAGAAGAACCGAAAGTATGTTGGAAATGAAGCAGAGACTGGATTTTGGAGATGGAGATGAAAAGGAGAAAACCAGCAACTCAGAAATTGACAAAAAAATGTGTATTTACAAACCATTAATTATATTTGTGAAACATGACAGAACACGAAAATCTGGAAATGATGGACTTTTTTTGACTTTATTAAGCTTGTAGGGGACTCTAAAGTATATGTCCTACTTCATGTCATTAATGTTTGGAAGAACACTTGGGAGAGGGGACGTGAGGGGGAGAGTTAACTGTAATTGAAATAAAATGTTTTTCTTAAAAGTAGTATTTTTATAATGCATGATATAATCTGCATGCTATAAAGTAAAGGTGTCCTTCTATTCATATGCTGCTGTAGCCATAACATGAGGGAGTCTGGCTCTGGTTGACTCGTACGTCCGGCCACTATACAACAGATAAATGCTACTGCGAAGGTACGTGCAACAGTCCCCATCACTCAGCGTATGTCAGCCATAAACGGACGTTGAGTATAAAGTGGACGTCCGCACACTCCTACCTCAGAATCTTTCTGCCAACTGTGTGACTGACAGCTCCTGTCATCACTCACTTGGAAAGTGACTTTGTGCCTGTCTGTGTTCAGATAAGTACCCCATAGGTGTTTTTGTTTTTTTTTTTTTTGTTTGTTTTTTTTGCCACTGTGTTGTGGTTTAATGTCAGGTAGAAAGGGCAAGTGTCGGTGTGGAAGGTAGATGCCACATAAAGACTCACATGAGCTCTGCTTATTCTGTCTAGACTAAGACTACAACCATACCACTTGTGAAATCTGTCAGGCCTTTCTTCCTAAAACACGTAGAAGCTGTCTTGCTGCTCTAAAACTTTACTTAGAGAATCAGAGACTGAAACAGTAGCTAAAGATATGGAACTGACAGCAGGATCCTTGGAGGAGCCAGCCACGAAAAAGGCCAAGAAGACTAGGCCTGATCCTATGACTGCGCCCTCTAGTCCAACCATACATCTTGAGGCCAGTGAAGGCCCAGAATCTGAGTTGGAACCTGCGGACCTTCTGCAGATGGGTACCTGGGAGGAAGCCATTAAGGAGGCTGCCAACACATCCATGAGGAAGTCGCAGGCATCCGACTCGGGTGCCGGGGGGAACCAAGGCTGATCATTTCTGAGGGCCTGCGTGAGGTTACCCAAATAGTTATTCAGGAAGATGTTGTTTTGGACATCATTGAGTGTTGCCCAACATCTGGTCCTCCTCCTCTACATTGCATCTCAGATATTTATGTATCTGATGCTCCCAAGAAGACGAAGCAGAAAATCAAACATTCTGCCCCTACTCATCTGACCATGATGTCTGTCCAAACCCCTGACTCACAGGCCTTTACTCAAGGCCTACTTAATGCCTTCTTAGCCTTACGCCAGGCCTCTGCACCTGCCCTGGCCCCTTCAGTTTCCACTCCTAAGAGCAAACTATTGCCTGATATTTCCTCTGAGGAAGAGGATTCCTCAGGGGATGAATCCACACTTAAATCTCTCAAATTGCCTCTCCTCTGGGATATGCTTGCTTATAGGAGGAGTTAAATGGAACTGACTCCCCTGGGCAAGATATTACATTTGGGAAAAGAATAGTACAAATGAAGGACTTTTTAAAATGGGACTACAGTCAGGTTACTGAGACCCAAAAGCGGTATTATAACCTCTTACAAATGGAGTCCCCTAACCTGTCTGTGGTTCCTCCAGTACATCCTGCATTCCTGGATGTCTTCTTAGGTACATCCAAAGCCCCAGATTCAGAACCCCCTGCAACAAAGCACCTAGATAGATTTTATAAAGTCCATGAAGATGCTAAATTCCTTTTCAAGGCCCCCTCTGCATATCCAGCAACTGTTTCTGTGGCTGCAGACAAAACATCTAAGCTTCTTCCCTCCACTTGTTTACCTCTCTGAGATAAGGAATGTAGAGTAATGGAAAGGTTGGGCAAAAAAGTCTATACCTCTGCCACCCTAGCTGTGAGAGCTATAAACTATCAATCTCATATAGCCAAATGTTCCTTGGCCCTTCTCACAGACGACATTAAACAATTGGGTGACCTACCTGATTCCCCCAGTAAAGCTAAGATCTCCAGCCTGTTAAATTCCTGCAGTCAAGGCACTAGACAGTCCATAAAGTGCAGTTATGATGCAGTGGAGGCTTCATCAAGAGCTGCTGCCTCAGGATTAGTCATCAGGAGATACTCCTGGCTTAGGCTACAGCCTTTGCCAGATAACATTAAATCAAAGTTAATGGATGCACCCTTGGATAACAAAGCTTTATTTGGTTCAGCGGCTGTTGAGCTACTTAAGGCTCCTTCAGACAAAGAGCAAAGAACTTCAGGACCTTAGGCACATTTTTCTGTCACCGATTCCATGATTTCAGAGGAACTATCCAGCTGGAACAACCTTTGTTAGAAGGCCTTCCAGACATATGTCCTCCGGAAAAAACATTCCAGGAAGCTGACCCCTTCCAGGTCTTCTCCCAGTTCAGAAACAGTGCTTTTTGGCCCAACCTGGTAGTCTGTGAGTACCAGGTCTTAAGCCCAGCTAGCCCTCTCTCCCTGCATGTCTCCCTGTCCTTTCCTGATTGGAAACAGATTACCCAGGACTCTTGGGTCCTTTCAGTCATAAAACAAGGTTATTTGCATGGTGTGGGAATCCAGACCAACCTTCAAAGGTATTCCTGAACCCCCTCGAGACCAAATGGCTTTCTTTCCTCCAGTCCTACAGGCCCTTCTCTTACAAGGTACACTTCAAAAGGTACCCCTACTTTTAATAGGGAAAGGATCCTACTCCAGAATGTTCCTGGTTCCCAGGAAAGAAGGTCCTTGGAGACCTGTCTTGGACCTGTCCCATCTGAATACTTTTCTCAAGGTCCTCTCCTTCCGGATGCTGACCCTCCCTACTCTCCTTCCCCTGATCCTGCTCGGGCCTTCATGGTGTCCTTAGATACAAAGAATGCCTATCTATGGGTGTACTTCATATGACCTAACTTTCATATGACTGACATTCATTCGACCGAGACCATATAACCTAAAATTCATAATACTGAAAACTCACTTTACTGAAACTCATAACACCGACACCTTACAATGCTATTTCCAGGGAATTCTTTCTGTCTAATCCCTGTTGGCATGGGAGTTTCTGAGGCTCGTAGGATTCATGGCCTCCACCATTCCCATGGTACCCTTAGCAAGGTTACACATGAGGAAATTTCAAGGGTACTTAAGGATAGTCTGGAAACAACACCTGCACCCTCTGAAATTTATGGTATCCCTTCTTCCCTGTCTTGCCAGGGAATTAAACTGGTGGATTACCCAGATTTCTGCCAATCCAGGCCTTCCCCTGCAAACACTTCCCCCATTCAGGATCTGTACACAGATGCTTCAGACTCAGGCTGGGGGGCAACCTTAGCGGACTGGAGAGTTAGGGAAATTTGGACTCCCTCACAACAGAGGGAAGACATCAATATCAAGGAGATGAGAGCCTTGATATTTGCCTCTCAGTAGTCATCTTGGTATTAGTGCTTCTGTTTTCTTTTGGTGACAAAAGGAGTGCAGTTGCATTATTTCCTGGAGACTGCTGATCGCCAGAAAGCTTAATAACTGCCTTATAGGTATTCCTTATAGGAATAATTTTATCTATTTTAATGGAGAGTTTTATAAACAGATACAGGGGGTAGCGATGGGAGCAGCTTATGCTCCCACCTATGCCAATTTGGTTCTTATGAAATGGGAAGAAAAACATATATTTAATTCAGATTTTAAGGATTGTTGGAATCTATACCGTAGGTTCCTGGATGATATAGTGATTTTTTGGACCGCGGGTAGAGAAAGATTTGATAAATTCATGTCCTACCTGAATAATACAACAAAATTTTTGAAGTTTACCCACAATATTTCTGAAATTAACCTTTTTTATTTGGACATAGAAATATATAAAACTGGGACACAATTTGAAAGTAAAATATATAGAAAACCGACCTTTTGTAACTCTTACTTGCACTATGATAGTTCCCACCCACCGCATTGTAAGAAGAACATTGTCAAAGGACAATTTGTGAGGGGAAGTAGAATGACTAGTGCAGAAAATGATTTTTATAACGAATGTGAGTTACTTCAAAAGATGTTTTTGGAGAGGGGGTACCCACTAGATTTTATAGTGGGTATAAGAGAAGAAGTGGTCAAGGGGAGACTAAATAAGTTTAAACTATAGGGAATATGTGGCTATGGAAAAACTAAGTGAGCAAGGTAAAAAAATATGGCAGGTCCTAGTTTTAGAATACAATGGGATAAACAAATTTGTAAAGCAGATTTTCTTGAAAGAATGGGAAAGATTTGTTTCAATTACTGATTTAGAAAATCTCAAAGACATTCCTCAAAGGATTATTTACAAAAATTCTAAAAGTATTAAGAGCATTCTGGAAAATAGAGTAGGGAACATGGAAAACAAGGTAAAAGTGGGCACCTACAAGTGTGGTCAGTGTAACCAACGTAAATACATCCTTGGTGTGGAAAAATATTTTTTTAGAGAGCAGAAGGTGATGGATAACCAGTGGAGAATATTTTAATTGTGAAACCAAAGGTATTATTTATTTGGCCATCTGCAAAATATGTACCTCTTTTTATGTGGGCAAATCCGAAAGAAAGTTAAAAAAGAGGATTTATGAACACATTTATGAAATATCAATAGGCAAAGAAACCAACGCATTATTTAAACATACCAAGGAATGTAAAAATGCTACTTTTGGTTTTTTGGTATTAGAAAATGTTAAATACAACATTAGAGGCGGTCCATGGGAAGATACCCTGGAATATAGGGAATTGTGGTGGCAAGTAACATTACAGGCAGACTATACACCAGGTCTGAATGATTTTATATCTATTAAGCCACTTCTAAAATTAAAAGCAGCTAAACTTTGAAGAAACTTAAAAAATTGGCCACCAGATGGCACTAGATATTGTCCTAGAACCTTATGTATAGCAGAAATTCCTTTTAACTGATGTTTTATGGTTTAACATATATATATTTTTTCTACTATTTAACATTTATAATCAATAGATTTTAACATCTAAGATTTTAAGAAATACATTTTTTGTAATACTATTTGCATCTTTAATTCTTTAATTGGTTTTATAATGGTAAACAAAAATATGTATTGCACTATTAAGATGTTTCTCCTCCGTTTATAACATTTATAGGTGTGTGTTTTAAAATTTTTAAATGGTTAAATTAATTATTTTTTATTGGTTAATTGATTTATAACCTATTTACTTCAATATAAATAAGGGATCTGAATGTATGGCATTTTATCTGTGGAAGTCTATGCAAGAAGACGAAAATGCTGTGGTCAATTCACAACACGTTAATGCTTTAACCTGCATGTGGATTTTTTTAAATTAAAATAAAATTGACTTTGGATGGTAACTGGATTCCTTTCTCCTATTTTTGTGCACCTTGGATATATACTTTTTTTGGTAGATTTGGGTGCAAATTCCACTTTTAAACTTGGTAACTGCCTTATAGGTGACAACTTGTAATCTGTGCTTATATTCTGATCCTGGTGAGAGTAGGAGAAGAGTGCATTGATTCCTGACTCTCTCTGGTTGGAGAGTGAGTGTCTGTGCTTAATGTACCTGATTGGTCTGATTGCTATTCAAGGCATCTACCAGAAAAAGGTTACAAGCCTGCAGACCCTTACATCATCTGGGACAAGCCTGTGGATCACCAAACAGGCAGTGGGCTGCTTCTCTTCTTGGGATTGGTGCTGACGTTTTGCTTCTGGTGAGAGAAGAAGCAAAGGAGTATTGTATTCCAACAGAGTGAAGCTGTGCTGAGACCAGCATTAGTAGTAGCCAGGCAGTAGCCATTCATGCGACTCCCTCTTTTCATCATTCTTGACAAGCTAATTCTTTATTTTTCACTAAGTACTGTTTGATTTCTTTCTGACTTCAGAATATCTGCTTAAATACTTCATCCTTTAATTTTCACGGTCTACGTATTAGTTTCCCTTCAAGTGTTTGGCAGTGCTCTGTACAGACTTAGACACACTGAGTGACATTTTTCCTGTAAAAGGAATATATGAAGAAACAGCTCCAGTACTAGTAATAATGACCATCCCTCCTGGCATGTCTGAAGGTCAGTTCCCTTTGCTTTCTCCTATTAGCCTGGTGAACTCGGGCATTCTAGGGGCAGTGCAGCAACTGCCTCATGTACACAGACAACCCTCTCCTCTTACCGCCCACCACTCAGACTTGTGAGAAATGCACTTATATATACAAATTTAAAACCATGCACTCTCAAGCCAAGACTGGAATAGCTGGTCAAGAGGAGAATGTCAACAACTGCACCACACCACATGTAACACATAGCCCTCCAGAACACCCGCCATCACAGCTGTCACATAAAAACACAAACCACAGACCCACTTTCGCGGAGGCTCTCAATAGAAATCTACCCAAACAGCAGAGACCTCCAAGGCAGAAAGGCACTTGACCACCACAACACAGCACAAACCACAAGACACACAGTTCACCTACACAGTGTGCCCCTCAACCTAAGCCCCAAAAGCAAAACAGCTTGCACAATACACTACTCATAGGTGACTTGATAGTGAGGTACACTGATGTCCCACTCAATAGGTTGAATAAGGAAAAGGTAACAGTCAGCTGTCTGTCAGGTACCAGAATCCGACACATAACACACGCACTCAGGTCACTCCACAACAAGTGCAAGTATGACTTTGTCACTCTCCATGTGGTTGTGAATGACCTGAGATGCAACTCCATGGACTACATGGAGAGACATGGAGGAGCTCTCAGGTTATGTGGCCCAGGCAGGTATAACCCTAGCCCTGAGCAGCATCAATCGTTGCCCAGAATGATACCGCAGTACAAGCAGAAAATGGTTGACTTCAACAACTGGCTAAGTTTCTGCTGTCATTCTAAGGGAATCCAGCATCTGTCTGCTTGGAATGAAATGATTGACAGACCTCAATGCTTTGCCAGAGATGGCCTGCATCTGTCACCCCTGGGTTTCCAGATACTGGATAAAGCTCTTGCCACCCCTACAGTTCCTTTTTTAGGTGATGTTCCAAAGACCAAATTGCCACCGTAACAGCTATAAATAAATGCAATCTGAGGGTCATGCTGCTCAATGCCAGAAGTCTAAATTTCAAGATACACTTCCTCGAAGCACTCCTCAAAATGGAGAACATCAACATTTGTGCTGTAACGGAGACCTGGTTTAACTCATTCTCTCCAGTACAGCTCTTTTTATTGCATACCTTTAACTCCCAGTGGGTGTAGTTTGAATCTTTAAAATATGAAGTTATCACCTCACAGTTTTAATAAGTACTTCTCGACAGAGATCAAATATGAATACAGTTGTGTTTGCCATCATATGTGCTTCAAGATAAAATATTCTGATACCCTGTATATAGCATGGTTTTGGAATTATTAATGCAAAAATGAACAAGCAATATTTGACGCCTAGAGGAGCAGTAGGAAGTAACTGCAGAAGTACCTGGAGGTGGCACTCGGCTGTAATGAGTTAAAGCAGCAGAAAGTACCCCTGCGCTACTAGGCTATAACTCATTCCATACCTTTCAGCCCCAGAACATTGACCGAAACTGCAAAGGTGCAGTGATGTCTCCATATTCAGAAAGGATATGCACACCTCCAGAGTGGTAGCAAGCACAACACATCTGACATACTTAGGTGCAACTAACAATGGGTGAGACGACAATTCAGGTCGTAGCCTGCTGTAGGTCCCCAACCATGTCCCAAGACTTTCACTCCACGTTCCTAAGCACCCTGGAAACAGTTAGGGTCCAGCCCAACACGCTCATTATAGGTGACTTCAACTACCCCTCCATCAACTGAGAAAGCTATTCATGCACCAATACACTGGCCCAACGCTTCCTGGAATTCATCAGTCCCAATGCCCTGGACCAGCTCATTTTTATGCAAAGTCATGTCTGACCCAGCTCTGTTAGAAATGCTACTCTCCAGACACCTCAACCTCATTACCACAATGAACAGACCATGCTGGAGGGACAGGTTCATAACCCAGAGACTGCCCATGCTCTGGAATAGACTTCCATACATGTCAAGCATAGCTCCTCACTGGCCCTCTTCAAGAGAAATCTTGATGAGTGGATGGAAAATAGAAAGTTCACCCTGGGGATCAATCCAGTGGCTACGCTTGATAGAGGCACTGGGATCTAATGTTGGGTGGCACGATGCCAGGGCACTTCTATGGGCTAGGCTCATAAAGGCTCCAGGGCCATTAGCCTAGTACACCCTTATGACCCTATTAACCTAAGAGGAGCTTGGGTAGTGATAGAAGAGGCTAAAAAAATAATAATGGTAGAATTGTAGTATTTAGGGGCTACTGGCAAGGGAGGAGGGTTACACTGGCATGTATTTATATTCCACCTAGAAGTGCTAATAATGGAGCTTAAAAAATTCTTGGAGAAATAATCAACTTTCAGCAGGGAATATTACTTATAGGTGAGGACTGGAATTTGATTTGCAGCAGTGAAGATGTTTCTGGGTAAAATATAACAAAGGAGGATATTTTGTGAAGAAATGTATGAAAATATTTGGCATGGAAGAGGTGAATTCAGTAGCAGGAGTTCAGAGTGAATTTATATATTATTCCCCAAGATACCTAAACTGTGCTAGACTAGACAGAACTTACATTTCACAGGAATATGTGCATGTAATTGAAATGTTTGATAGGCATCCAAAAACTATTTCAGATCACGTGCCAATAATAACTAAAATAGCAATGCAGGTTAATGAAATAAAAATGAGACACTGGCAATTTTCCACCTATCTGTTGAAGAAAGAGTAATTTAAGGAATGTGTTGTGAAAATTATTCAGGAGTTATTAGAGAAGACAGAAGTTTCTTCTGAGTGGGATAAAGTTAAAGTGGAGTTTAGAAGTAGGGTGGAAATAAAGAGAGATGTCCTTCCTCATCCATTCTATAAAGCTACCGACCCGCAAGGGGAAGCCTCTTGCTTGCTTCAGTTTTCCAGCCTCTCCCTTCCTGAACAAAAATCCCGGTCCTAGAAGGGAGTGGGCAAATCACCAGAGATCTGCTACCTCTCAGCTAGAGTTTTGAACTCAGCTAGAGCATATGACTTGGCACCAAGAGTTTATGCTTGACTAATTAATCCGCCAAGAAGTCCTACCTGATACTACCGAGACTTTGAAAATATAGATAAGAAATATGTTCTAGAAATTCAGCAGGAACCCTCAGCTTCTAAAGAGTGCTATCAAATGCATGAGGCTTTGATGCAAATGAGTATATGACTGGCACATAGATAAGACCGGCATGCATGGTTGAAAGAATAGCATGTTTGAGGTTGCAGGTCATTCTTCAAGATTTAAAGATGATCCTATGGATAAGGTCAGTCTATTTTTAAGGCCTGCCCAGGTTGTAACAAGGCTCGCATAAGGAGATGGCAAAAAGAAAAACAAATGCACTGGAGGTTAATACAGAAAAAGCCCCCAGACCGGCAAGCCAGCCTTTAGTTCCAGTGCCTGTCCTTCCAAGACTTAAAAAAAACAGAAGAAAGAAAGCAGACAAGGGCGTGAACCTGGCAGAGAGGTCAGTCCAGAGGGAGAAATCAATCCAGAGGAGTAAGGCACAGGAAGACGGGGCCAAAGTAGCACTAACAGGCCAGAGGAGGCAGATACAGGCAGTCACAAGAGTTCAATCACAGTGCCTCTACCAGGGAACAAATGGCAGAGGCCCCAAAGGGCACAAATGCAGCCTTATAGTTAAACTGGGGCTATATCACACAAGACAGTGACTTTTTGCAGACTATAGACTAAGGCTTACAAAACTATTGGCACACTTACAGGTGCAAATTTTGGATTTGCAAAACTATGCACTCAAATCAAACAACACCAGAAGCAGAAAAACAAAATCAGCAACAATTAACAAAGCCAACAAATACCAAAGACAGATACCCACAAGTACAAGTAAGCAAAACAGACTCTAGAAAAAGGAATAGACCGTGAAACAAGAGAAAAAGCTGGAATTCTACCCAAACCTACCACTCACAAAAAGACATTTCAATTTCAAAAGGCATTAGCTCGACCCATAAACTTAAAACTCATTCCCATGCATTCCAATTAGCTGGCTTCATGGGCTATCCATCATTCTCATGCTCATGCACGTCCCCATACGCTGAAAAATGTAGAGATTATAGGGTAGGATTAGCGGTATGACACATTCATCAATTTCAGCATTGCCCTTTTGCTTATCTATCAGCACAGATTTCATGTTGGGCAATTTTGCCTGGCTGGTGCAGATCGCGCCACTGCAGACTTGTAACCAGCCCCTATCCACTAGCGATTACTGCCTGATGCCTCTGACCAACAAACTGACAACAGACACAACCTGCCAAAAGAGCATTTATTACTTACAAGCCCTGACAGTTACACAACAAAAAAAAGTCAAGACTGATAACCATCAAACAAATACCTTTTGGGTTCCACAAAACAACACAAAAAACAGATGCGAAACCAAAACTTGAAAACACCCAAAAAAAACTTTAACTTCAGCATTAACAAAAACAGCAAAAAACAATAACATAGCACAAAGTACTGCAGGCAAGAAAAACAGAACTGGCCTGTATAATCCATGGTTCCCCCCACTGAAACTAACACCATGAAAGTACTGCAGGCATAGAAAGTATGGTCTCAGCACAGACAAGAAACCCTGGTCAACTACCAGACATCTATCCCCTGAAACAGAGGTCAAGTATAGTGTGTTCTCAGGGTCAACACTATGTCCCCAGCAGGTTTGTCCTTCCACAGCCCAGACCCACACTTCCACCGCCGGAAACAAGCCCAGACCTCGTGGGGGGTATCCCCCTGTCAAACAAGTGCATTCAAGGGAGCTGGACCTAGATCGCTGCACCTGGGGAAATGCTCAACAAGTGCTGTCAGTAGAAAAGCGCAACTGCCAGCTTCAGAAGCAGATCAAATCAAATGAAATGCTGGCACAACAACACAACACTTATGTGTCCAGTGGTCAATCAATCCCCCTCATTTTGATCCTCAACGATAACCTCAGCCGAATCATTCTCATGGCTATACATATGGTCCACACCCATACCCCATCAGTTACCCATGCCTGGAATTATGGAATATGGCTCTGAGTTACATTATTCAACAAACAAGCATTACAGATGCAAAAAGAATGGATCTACTCCTCAAAGACATCTCAAGGCCATCACATCACAAAATGGGAATGATACAGAGGAATTCTTCAAGGCATCATAAAGAAAAATCACCTACGCTTGAGATGACCTATTACCAGACCCCACTCAATTGGATCCCCAAGGAAACACGCTCAAGAAAGAACCACTACCCTATACCAACTTGACTTTCTTCTCCTTGATGAAGGAAGGACTGTACTCTTCCAAAAAGAGGAACCTCCAAGGATAATTCTCTGATAGCAAAGAAAATCAAAGATACAACAAGGGTAGTCCAAATTGCTCAGACAAATGTCCAAATCGTGACTTTGGACATGTCCTTGGGAGTGTCTAAGGAGCGTGGACCAAAAACCTGGTTCCTTTGATGTTAACCTGAAAAACTCTTACAACATAAGACATTACATGAAGAGCAACTAACCTAGATTTATCCCAAAGGGGTTACCTTTTATAACGCAAGAAGGGTTAACCCCTTTAACAACAAGAAACGTGAGAAGAAGGAAAAGGTTTGTCCAATGGAAAACTGAGAAAAGGTGGAATGGAAAAATGAAAGAATTTGAAAAACTGAGCATTGAAAGAGCTGTGTCAACCTCCTCCTACAGGCCTGTCCTGGATCCATATCAGGATACTCCCTCCAGCTATTTCTGATCTATACACACTGTCATACATCTTCTCTCAGGCAGTTTCTGATCCATCCAGTTTCTCCAATCTCTAGAATCCTAAACCTAACAAGTTCCATGGAAGAATCGCTGGACTTGAACTTTGTAAGAAAAAACCATGACACTTCCATTCGGAACCCAGGAAAAATTGACACCTTATCCTTCCTATCCTGGAAAACTGCTTTCTGCAGATCTACAATTGAAGCAGGAAGTCTTAAGCGGGCTGCTACACAATACAACCTGGCGTTGTACCCTTCCTTCCCTTCCTTCAAACAAGAGTCCTAATCTTCCTTTATTTCTTGCCATTTAGCCCTAAGGTGTATCCCAGATGTCTATTAACGGTAATCCACCTACCTACCCTTCTTTCCCAAATCCAGGAATAGGGGGAAAGAGACAGAAGCTACTAGATGAGGGGTAGTTACTCGCTACAGTGACTTGCTTACCATGGCAGACACAGAACCAAGGGCAATAGAAAAACTGACCAAAGCACAGGAAAAAATGCAACAAAAACAGCAGAAAAGACATTTCAAATAGGACAATGCATAAGATTCAAACAAGATGCATGGGATTTAAAATTGCAAATTCCACAAAAAACTCGTTGCATGCATGTTGGGCCCTCAGAAACCTACAGCTACAGCCATCTTAGGGGCTGAAGGTGTACTAGCAGCTTCAAATATAGAGGCTGCTACTGCTATGCATTCTCATGCCATTAACTATGCATAAGCATTACCTCTATACTCTAGATCCACTGTTTAGGTCTAAATACTGCTTGCTACTGTAAATTTGCAAGGATAGTTTGGTACTTCCTCCTCCCCACCCCTAGTTTGGCTATAGGGACCCATTTATTCTAAGTTGAAGTTATTAATTGTCTCTGCAGTACCTATAGATTAAGAAGTATGGTCCGTGATAAAAATAACATCTGCAGTCAGGATTACCCACTTCCCTCCCAGGTATTCCTCTTAGTTTGCCCACACCTACAGGCCCATTGGGGGATTAGCTGGTGTATTTTGGGTAGTATATATGTTATATTTAGTATATATTGTCTACTTTTATGTTTTTTAACATTGTTTCCATTTTGGAAACATTGGCATTTATCCAAAAGGCACAACCGGCACCTGGGCACCTGGGCAACAGGGAAAATCAATGGATGCTGATGCCTTAATACCAAGACCAGCAGTGATGACGCCGGGTGAAGTGCGCGCGATGACCGAGGCCAGACCCAGGAACCCTAACTGCCATCCGGCGCTGCCTGACGAGGACTATTATTATTTGTTAGGACTGCAGATGCTATCCTGTTCGGACATCTACATTTATGGTAGGTACAAAACTGTACTATATGGTTAAGAAGTAACAAAAATTATTTAGGGGGACTGACAAATGTTAAAGTGTTGCAGAATAGAGGGGAATCCACAGACCCAGAAGAGGAGCAATTACAGAATGCTAAACAGAAAATAAGGGATTACCTTGATAATATGCATGAGTTTAGGAAGATTGCTGTTTAGCAACTGTTTTTTCATAACTCCAGAACATGAAAACTTTTAGCAAACAACTCCGGAAACAGAAAGTAGTAAGGGTTGTTGCCAAGTTTAGGGAGCCTATAACAAGGAAGATAACAAGAGATCCCATGGAGGTAGCAGAAATATTTCAGAGGTTTTATGAAATTCTGTACAAAGCAGAGAAATATGGAAATTGGAAAAAGGTGCAAATGGAAATGTGTATGGAAGAATTAAATATGCCAAGGTTAGAGGTAGAGGAGGCTCAATTACTAACAGGATAGGAAGTGATGAGATGAAAATGGAGCTGTATAACCAATCCACAGGAAAGTCCCCAAGTATAGATGGAAGCTAGGAGAGAAAAAAACTGATAAAGATCTGCAAGGTTTCATTAAACAGTATTCGGGAGTCGTTGTAATAGCTAAAGAGAGGGTAAAGACTCATCAAATCCAGCTTCATACAGGCCCATTTCAATCCTAAACCATGATTGCAAAGTGTCTATGTCTATAATGGTTAAAAGTGTGGCAAAGGTGATGCCAACATTGATATGAGTCAGTATGGTTTTGTGGTGGGGATGCAAACATTTGACAACATTAACAAAAATGATGATCCAGAGGGAAAAAGAATATAAGAAAATACTACTGTTGTTGATGTGTTTTGAGACAGAGTAAGCTGGGAGTTTATAAGCTGGGCAATGGAAGCATTTGCTTTTGCATTCCCTGAAGGTTGATTAGGAGGATATATGAGGGATTGGAGGCGAAAATTAAACTGAGCGGATTCCTCTCTGA
>NC_056730.1:454517171-454559671 GCF_019279795.1 Protopterus annectens | reverse complement strand
TTGGTAAACAATGCCTTATCTGAAAGTGTCATTTATGGACATGTGTACACTCTAAAGCTCAGTATGTGCAAACATAATTTAAATGCAAGAAGACAGCATTTTTGTTTTTATTGTGAAGTAATTCCCTCAAATGCAAATGTATATGTGATTAAATGTTCCAAAAAGACTGGATGGAAATTTGCTAGAAAAGAGTAGTGATCTTGAATATGAGACTTTTTAAAACCCTAAAATTGTAATTAAGTCAAAGAAGTCTGTTTCAGACGAGGGTAAAATTAACATTCATATTCAAAGTTGTTTCTGGAAGGAGTGGGTAAATAAAGGGTGAACAGAATCAGTACACTATAGTGTCATGAAAAGAAAGCAGAAAGATAGACAGACAAAGGGCATGGAAATGGGAGTGTATTTATATGAGTAATACATTGGGTATTGTTATACTTAATGAAAATAACACCAAGGCTAACATCATATTGAGAAAACAACCAAGAAATGTTTTCATTTTTAAGATGCATGATTTTTAAATGCCATAAAGAAAGAAAGAAAATGACGAGGGAGTGAAGACATTACTTGGCCATCTGGAATGGTTGAATGCAGTGGTGTAACGATTTTAATTAATCCAGTAAATGGCATAACATTAGATTCAATTTTAATGTGTGGTTTATCAACCAGAAAAGATAATTTAAGAATATGTAATATATATGCAATTTTTAAATAACACAGGACATTAATTATTTTGAAGACTTGAAACACATTTTATGGTGAATTCAGATTTGTTGGGTAAGGACTTTTACTTTTACAGGTCTAGTATGTGTCCAAAATTACAATTCATTGAAGATTCAGTTTGAAAAAAATTGAATTGTCTTCCAACACAAAAATGTTTCAAACATTTCTTTGAGAGGGCCTTTCAACCACTTCTTTACTTAAATATACTAACTCCATGGTCACACAACTGCAAATTAAAAGAAAAAAGACAACATACAGTAAATCAATGCTGGCAAGCATATAGAAAAGACACTGGTAGTTAATTTATGGAGCTACCACCAGTTGTGGAGTTAAACGTCAAACATTTAAAATCACCGGGTTGAAATTTTGTCAAGTGAAGATTCATCCATTAGCAAGGTAGTGTAACTGTATATTAGTAAGCAGAAAAAGGAAATAGATGGATATAAAGCATATAAAGGCTGTGATGGAGCATTCCAGAATGTTAAAAGTATAAAATCATCAGTATATTTATAGAAGAAGTGAAATTAAAACTAAAATTGATTATGCAGTAATT
This sequence comes from Protopterus annectens, assembly GCF_019279795.1. NCBI lineage: Eukaryota > Metazoa > Chordata > Ceratodontiformes > Protopteridae > Protopterus > Protopterus annectens. The sequence continues at coordinate 454,558,398 of NC_056730.1, read as the reverse complement.
AATAGTTGTTTTGGGTAAATGTTATTTAAGAGAGAAACTAATTTTTCTGACCATACAGCAGTTTTATTAAAGGGGAAGATATAGACCAGAAGAGAGAAAGAGGACTTTTAATGGTGGCTATAAATATACTGACTTTTGATGTGTTAAAGCAGTTTCAAATATGTTATGGTTAGAGCATGATGAAATGATCGAGCCATACAATTCATGGACATACTGGTGGATAGCATTAAAGAAAAGAATAAAACTGTGTATAGTATAATAAGAAAATTGAGAAGAAGGTACTAAATGGACATTTCGCAGATGTGTATTGCATTATTATATAGAAGATAAAAATAAGCCTACAGGGTTAAGGCAGATATATTTAAGAAAAAATGTGACAGAAAAAGGGAAATGTTAAAAAAAATGTTTAGGCTAAGGTTGCAGGGAAGCAGTTTCTTCTATATTAAGCTATATGCTCAGAAAGGAAGAATGATGCATGCTTAAAGAACAGTAAGGGCTGAAGAGAGAAGTTTTTTAGGACATTATTGAAATAGTACAGGAATATTTAAGAAAACTGTGTGAGGGGGAGATTCATCAGAATTCATGAAATGGCTAGTTAAAATCTGGCTGAAGGAATAAGGATAAATTTCACTAGTTAAATAACCAAAAAATATGTAGTTAAAATAATGAACATGTTGAAAAAGAGAAAGTTCCTTTTTGAAGGATTGTTACCCCTTGAGCATTGCATTACTTACAGTAATGAAAAGTTGAGTTATTTATAAGGTCCTCTATAAAAGGTATATAGAAGGTTGTTAAAATTTGAATGCTGGTTTTGTATGCTGCTTATCAGCATCTACTGATCGTGTTACCTGACACCTTGCACCCTTGGTGGCTACACCCTTTGCCCCACCCTAGCTACTCTACTGTGAACATACTTACAACATTAAGAGACATGATTCGTCTAATGCCTTATTTAAACATAAAATGATTTGTGAAACATTTTAAGATATTTCTTTTTTTGTTGTTGAACGATTAAGTGGAGATTTGAGAAAAGGGGATTTGGAGAATTAAGATGGCAATGTTATGGGATGCCGATAGGAATCCTGGTTTAACTACTATCAGTATACAGTGTTACCTGAAGTCTGTATCTTGTTATTATATCTTGTTATTAAACATATGTTTATATGTATATATATATATATATATATATATATATATATATATATATATGCTTTATGTACATTTATTCAGGTGTTATAATAAGGAATATTTCTTTAATTATTTTTTCACAAATCACATATTATACAAGATTATGATCAGGTTGCCATTCATAATCTGCTTATTATGTGTTTGAAACATTGATGACAAGAAATTCACCTCGAGAAAGACAGTCTAACACAGTGTCTTATGTTTCAGCAATAAACACTAACCTTGCCATGCCTCTCAGTTGTCCAGATTTTTGCCTGATATGTTTGGTCTGTTCCTCAAAAAATCTGTGGTTTGACAAATCGCCAAGTACTGAAGTCACTAAGTAATGATACACACAGGAGTTTTAGATTTTGTTTCCTTCAGAAAATGCAGGCAAACACAAGTCCTGTTATAGCAACCTTCTTAAGTTTATAAGAGGAAATCAGAGATGTTACCGGTACAGACAGCGGGCAGAAACAAATCATCACTGTCATCTGCTGATCAGTATTGGCAGATTTGACTGTCTAGTAAGAGACCCAGCCTTAACAAGTTAAGCAGGGGATACCTAACATCTGTTAAGATTGGGTTTTGCCCTGTAATAGCACTTCACTGATTTAACTCATTCGATATTTCAGAGCATAGTCACTATGCCGTATGAACTACCAGTATTTATAGAGGTATATGCTGTGATGCCCGTGCCCTGGCCCAGCAATCAAGGAGCCTCAATCCTCACTGCTAACACCAGAGAGGGCATCTCATATATGAGGAAAGGATAACAAATACGCACAGTAAAGTGCAATTTCCCTTAAGAGCACACAGAGATCACAGTCAGTCCAGGGCAGATCACTCCCTTGCTCCCCAGGACCCCAATAAGACTCCCCACTGGCACAGTTATAGGGTCCAGATCTCAGCCTAGTGGGCATGCTGAAATCTCAGCACCCTCTCTGTCCAACCAGTGCTTCGTATCCCTGCCCAAGTAGTTCACACACACACACACACACACACACACACACACACACACACACACACACATACCCACTTTGAGATAAGAGCCTACACAACCACACAGACACTTTTGGGGAAGGCTGGCACAGGTTCTCCAGCTGTGCCCCTTTTTACCCAGACTATATGGTAGTAATCACTTGCTACCCCCCCAGCTAATATTATCAGCTACCCAAAGGCCCTTAAAAGGGTGTCCAATTATTACTGTGCAATATTATTATCCAATTGGTAGATGTGACTAAACAGTCAAGGCTTATCAGAGTGGCTTTGTACAATAAACTCTATAAATATGCAATATAATGTAGAGCTTAACTTATCTCTACACAAACCAGCCACAGTTAAAAGGTTTTAAAATATTTAATATTAAATAATTAAAACCACAAGACAGTACTTTCTACTACACAGTGCTAGTCAAAAGAGTTCAGAGATCACACAAAAATACTTAAATAAATCAGTAGTACAGTTTTGACATCACAGAAGAACACTTAGTCTAATCTTTATAGTCGTAGCTATTGCTACAAGAAAACACACTTCTAAAATAACTTACTTAAGACACAGGCAGTGCTGATGAGTTGGATAGTCAGACAAAAATGCTTAATAATCTCTGGTTCTCACTGTTTAAATTGAAACTGCAGTTCTGCTAAAACAGTACATCATTTTTTACACTTTCCTGGTGTTTCCAGGCTGCATTTACATTCTTTTACACTTAGAGCAATAAAGGACATTCCACATGTAAATTCTTGTCATTAACTTTAGCCTTAAAACAATAGGCAGGAAGCCTTTATCTAGCTGGACTGGAGCCGACTTGTAAACATGAAAGGCAGTGATGAAATAATTTTAATTTCAAAGGACCAACCAAAAATGTTTGACTTAGCTTTCTTTGCAGCAGATGGCAATGTTGCCACATTGTTTTAAGTTCAACATTAATATGTACAAATGATAGAATTATCTGCACAATTAAGGTTACCATATGTTCGGGTTTCCCCGGACACGTCTTCTTTTTTGTGCTCCTGTCCGGGCAGTTTTTGAAAATTCTGCGATTTGTCCGGGTTTTAAAACCAGACAAATCGCAGAATTTTCAAAAAACAGACATCCTTATTTTGGAGTCTTTCCTCCGCTTTGTTTTTTTTTTTTTTGATTGGCTGATATACCGGTATATGAGCCAATCAAAAAACGGAGCTCTGTTCAATGCGGAACTGCTTGATGTTCTGCATTGAACAGAAGAGGGTCCGCTGTGCGCGTTTTTGATTGGCTCATATACCGGTATATGAGCCAATCAAAAAGCGGAGCTCTGTTTAATGCACATATTTTTTCATCCTCTTTTACATACAAACAACCATGGTAACCCTATGCACAATTCCAGCCGCTAGGCTGGCAGCATTCACCCTTCTCTACCAGTCTTCACATATGCATTTAAAGTGAATTAGTTCTGATGAAGTTCCTGTGAATCTATTTGGCACTAAAGAGCTGAATGTAATAAAATGGTTGCTTCCATAATTTGTTGTGGTTTTGTGGTAGTTTAAGTTCAAGGTTATATCACCAGGTTGAATCATTTTTGAGTTTGTTTCTTATTCTTTTTGAACATGGGAGAGGACAGAAACAATATGGACACTGGTATCACAGTTCTACATCTGCCAATACCAGTGAAAAGATTTGTACTGTGCATACTCAGACAGATCAAATGGTTGTTATGATTCAGAAATTCAGCAAGTTTTTTTGCCTGAACACAGTCTTCACTGGCTTTGCTACTGGATGTAGTTAAGATAGCCCATGTGTAAGTAAGAATAGTTGAGTGTGGCAGAGAAAACCATTTGTCAGTAGCAGTAAGTGGCTCTTTAGAAAAGATATATGATTAACAAATGTTCTGCTAATGGTGATGCTGCTGGGGATACTTTTAACAAAAAACTGGCAACTATAATTTAAGATATTGTTTGAATATTCCACCTAGTCTTTTTGAGAGGACAATGTTTTTCCCAACCGGCATTTATCTAGGTCCATTAATGTCAATTTGAGGGTACTTATTAAACAACTTGCGAAACAATAGACTAAACGTAAGCACTTGTATGATAATTTATACTTTGGCAAGTGCATTTATTTTAAAATATTTCATTTTGGTCTTAGAATGAGGAAGTTTCTTTTGAGTGTGTCATATGCTGATCCTACATAGCAAGAATTGTCAGGCTTAATATAACAACACCATTTTACAATGCATTGAAATACTGCAGAAATACAATTGCTCTAATATTTGCTTTTTAAAAAGATGAGATTACTGAGATTGATTGTAGAACGTATGACCATAGGGACTTTATTTCTTCAAGAAGTGACTATTGGGATGTCTCCTAAATTAGATTGCCATAGCTTATCCTTTGGTCAGTAACATTAGACAGATAAAACACATCACCTAGCATAATGAAGGGGTGGCACCAGAAAGTTAAGTTTTTTTTTTAAGATGAGATGGAAGATCCATTTCCACCCTTTTGAAGTTCTAAGAAACTTGCAACAAAAATGACAGTATATGTTTCTTTAAGATGAACGGAAAACAACATGGGAAAAAATTGGACTTTTGTATTATACCAACATCAATAACAAGCACGGACTTGTTACAGTCAGAGATGAAGAGGATGAGCATATATGTCAGTGCTAACATCTACTAGTATGATCCCTGTTTTCATTTTGCTTGGCAAATATTTTACTCAGTATCATTTGACTGTCCTAGGTAAAGAGGTGGCATTGTTACCAGCCTATCTTACTAATATTGTGAATTTTTTATTGGAATTACATGTACTTGCTAGAAAATTGGACTTTCAGTATCTATATAAAGATGTTTCTTTTAGTAACAGTTTTTTTTTTGTTTTAAGTATGTATGTTCCACCACTCAGTCATCTGGTATCTTTATTTGTGGACAAATATGAACAGGATTTATGGAAAGTTTTAGTAGAAAATCTCCATTTAGGTTCTATAATGTAAATCACATTAAACAGTGCTAGCAGAATAAAGTAATGTTGCTAGTTTAAGATATATGGAAGCTGATGAAGGAATAATATTAATAATTTACTTTCTGACAGCCCAGTAAGAAGGTGTTATTATTTGAGATTATGAACAGTTATAATACAGTACACTATTGTTTAATGGAATTATTGTTAAATAATTATATTAACAGTGACATTTAAATAGTAACAAAACCTCATGTAGGAGGCTTGTTGGAATGCCAAAAAGTCATAAAAGTTTAATTTCTCCTTTAAGACCTGTTTTATGGAATCCTGTAAGTCAAACTCAGTTTGAGGGTAAGTCGTTTATAGAAATATAGTGTATTACATTTAATGTTTAGAATATCTTTCCTTCCATTTATTGTACAGTTAAAATGACCATAATGGCATGCCACCAATCAAGTCCCACAACACAGATCAGATTTAGAAACATCAGCTACAGAAATATGTTCTCCATACTACAACCAAAGAGTCATAGCAGTTGTACATAACCCTGTACATACATTACTGCTTCTCTTGGTTTTTTTTCTTTTATATTTCTTGTTTTGCAAGTGAAAATACAATATTTTAACAATACATGTATGTACAATCTAAAAATCTTGAAACTGATAGTAAACAACAAGAGAAAAAACTTACTTGCAATTAATGATGGAAGATATTTACATTACTTCTTCCCTTGAGGTAATTTGGGAGTGTGAGCAGCTTATCCATAGCATTGTGAGTTATGCCATATTATAGTACTTGAAGAAAAATGGAAATAAAGAAAAAATGGCAAAAATTACTCATTTACATAGTCTTCTATGTATCAGAAGCCATCATAAATTTTATGGCAATACAGCTTCAGACCATCTACCAGTAGTGGCTCAGCTTGTTGGAAGCAGAATTACTAGAATTTCCATACATGGAGACAGGGCTGGTCCCAGCTTGCCTTATCGTCATCAGCAAGATTAAGTTTTTCAGTGAAAAGTATCTTTCATAAAATTAATAGCCTACGTCTGTAAAGTCGGCCATGTGAGACAATATTAATAATTGGCATAGTTAAGGTCAAGTTATTCTACTTCTTGTCAGTGTTATTTTTTATTTATTTGATATTTGTTGACCGGGTTAGTCTGTCTGAGCATGTGCCCATTTTCAGCCAAGACCCAGGGAGAAAAGCTACACAGTACAAATAAAAGTAGAACAAAACTTTGTAGTTCAACATTTGCAAGTAAAGATTTCACAGCACAGGTTTTGTAAGTGAAGAATTAAACAGTAGTAGAGCAGAATAAAAATAAAATATATATAATAAAAAGTATTTACATATACAGTGGATATAAAAAGTGTACACACCTGTTAAAATGGCAGTTTTTTGTGATATATAAAAATTGAGACCACAATAAATCATTTCAAAACTTTTCCCACTGTTAATGTACCCTATAACCTGTACAATTCAATTGAAAAATCTGTAAGGGGAAAATATAAAAAATAAAAAATGTACAATAAGCTGGTAGCATAAGTATGCCCACCCATAAACTATTACTTTGTTGAAACACCTTTTGATTTAATTACAGCATTCAGTCTTCTTGGGTACACACCTGCCATCAATTAAAGAAACTCTTGATTAACTCCAGATAAAGTTCAGCTCTCCTAGTCGGATCTTCCTGACATTTACTCAGTTGCATGCTACAGCAAAAAGCCATGGTTCTCAGAGAACTTACAAAGCATCAAAGGGATTCCATTGTTGAAAGGTATGCATTGAATTTTTAATGGCCTTTATCCTTGCTTGCAGGTTACATATTGAGGTATATAAAAGAGCTAATTCTTTATATTTAATTGTTGATGCTCTTTGCTTTGCTAAAGAGGAAGAGGATAGGTGTGTGTCCTGAGTCTATGTTCAGCTATCGAAAACATAAACCCTCAAACAGCTAACTATAACAGCTAACTATAACATTGATATGGAACATTACCAAACATGTTTAACTTTGAAAATAAATTCATTGAATGGCCATAGTTGGCCAACAACCAGAAAGTAAAGCAATGCATAAGGCAAGTGAGGGAAACCTTTTAAATGTGTCCTGTTCCCCATTGTAGTGCAACCTCAGAGTTGGTATATATAGTTGGGGGGGGTGTGGGGAGCACACCCCTACCTTGGTTGGTTGCGTTCGCAATGTTGGCCAACTATGGCCATTCGATTAATTTATTTTTGCAGTTGCTTGTGTTTGGTAATGTTCTGATTCAATGTTTTCCATACAGTATTAGCCGTTCAAGGGATTAAATAACATGAACTTTAATTGCTTTCCCACTTCATACATAAACTGATTTGACAGTCTTTATGGAGATGACATGAGGAAATTGTGTTTCATTTTTGTCATCTGTAGAATAAAGTGGAGACCTCTGTGACTCAAGCCATGCTTGCTTGTGTTAGTAATCAACAAAGCCCTGTTTTAATTTTTTCGTTACATTTTGTAAGTGTTCCTCATTTTTATTATTAAGCATACAACATGCATGATTGTCCTCATATCTCCAAAGATAAAGTAAAAGCAGGTTTACCTTTTATTTTAGGATTGTTGATAGACTGTGGCTTCAGTAGTGTGTCACTCTGTGACTTTACTAGTTCAAATTCTTAAGCACAATCCTTTGTGTACACATGCCCCTTTGTAAAGCTGCATATTCCAGAAAGTTAGCAGAAGCAATTTTCTTGGTCAGAGTTCTGTTTATATGTCTTAGTGGTTTGTGGAGTTCTCCTCATTTGCTTGTACAAACACAGTCCATGTTTTGGCAAAGCCCCAACACTAATTTTTAATGATATTTGTAGCCAATCAGCACAAAATAGTGGTGAAATACTGAGCATCATGTATTCATGAGCCGGTTTACAATGTACGTAATGTGTTTTTCTGACTAAATACTTACTGAAACCAGCAGTTTCAGAGGTGAAGAGCACAGCAATATATAGATAAACCATTCACAGTGGCACCGTATTACTCATTACTCCAGAAGTAAATAACAGGAAGTAACAGAACATGTTTTTGAGGTGTGTACGCCCAGGAAATTTCAGTATCCACCATCTTTCCTTCTTTACATAACCAATAATATTATAGACTGACTAACTGCTTCTCCGTGAGTCTGAATGCAGCATATTTTGAGAGGAATTACCACACCCAGGGATTGTTGGATCCCCATGAAGAAGATGCATGCAGTGACATGTCATGCAGACTGTCAGCACACTCATTCCTCATGCCTACCATTTTTTGTCAGTCTCACAGTTTGTTTCGCAACCTTTGCTGTCCTTACTTTCTGCTTTTTCAAGTGTTTACTAGAATGGTAGAAAGAGGTTATTTGCAGCCTAGGTAGGAAATACATCACCCTGCAGGGGACCAGATAACTGCTATATATAACTGCTCTAGATCCCCTTCAGACAAGGCCAGTGGTTAGACAATGCTGCACTTGAGCATTTGCTGTGAGGACTGGGTTTGACCTTTTGCTCCCAGGCATAAGTATGTAGTTTCTACAAACTTCACAAGGAACATCATCCACAATTGGTGGGGACTTAGTACTATTCTGTTTCCCCTTTTCTTTTGGGAACTCAAGGGCTATGGAGATGTTCCTACTGGCTTTTACCGCTCTGATGTTAACAGTGACTTTCCCTCATCTGATAGTTTTGTTCTTTTTAACACTTAGACTGATCATGGAGGATAGCCCCTGAAGTCTTCCAGTCGTGGATCAAGGATATTTTGAGAATGAAGATTCCTCTCCTATGGCTTCGGCTGACTAACATTGGTAGAAGAAGAACTTTGTGCTGAAGCCATGCCAGAGTCCATAGCTCAGATACAAGAAATTGTGCTTGTTCAACTGTTTAGAAGCTACAGTTACAGATGGGAGACTTGTCCCTGTAGAGAACTAATTTTGATGCCTGTACCAGACATGGTACAGGGTTCTTCTAATTACATGCCACAACCACCATTTGGGCCAGTGCAGGCCTTAGCATTACCAGGTCTTTCAAGTGACTGGAGAATGCAGGATAACTTCCCAGTAAGGCTTTGTTTAGGGGTCAGAGAGAGAGAGAGAGAAGCTTTCATCCTTGAAGGGATGTTACCTCTTTGCCTGAGGAGTTGAGACCCGTTGCAGTCATTGTCTTCTTCCCTGTTTTTGTTGACTCTTCCCTGAGGTGTAGTCTTCCTTCAAATATGTTATTTTGAAAGCTGTGGAAGCCTACACTTCTCAGGGGCTGCCTTGGGTGAGGCTGATGGGCTTTATAACTGCTATGGATACCCTTCAGACATGGCCAGTGCTTAGAAAACTCTGGTGTTGGTGCACTTCTTTTATTTCAAAAATATTTGCAAGCCACTAATGCTCCTGTCAACTTTTCCATTTCTGATGACTGTCCAATATGACTGTCTGTAGACTTACCCTCATAAATCACTCTAAACTCACTATTACATTGGTTTATTCCCTCTTTTTTTTAACCTCTGCCCTCTGTGACAGCAATCTAACAAGTATGTTTCACAAGGCTTCTAAAGGCACTTTAATCTTTTTTGGGATATTCACCTTAAATTAACAAATTATCTTCATCTGCATCTCATAAGAATAAAACTCATCAGCATGGTCCTCACTCAGCTTGGTCCTGAGTACAGTATACTACACATATTCAGCTCACGGGAAGACTGTCGTGGTCTTTGTATTTTACCACCCAACCTAACAGTTGCTTCTACACCATCAATCTTCTGAACAATCATTGTCTTCTTATATCTTTCTGGAGTTTCATAACTGCAGGATTGTTGTCATCTTTCATCATCTACAGAACTTTTTCTCCAAGCAAAGAATAACGTGACTTTACTAGCTCTCTCCATCATCTGTTTGGATACTGTATACTGCTGCATAGAAGATGAACATGCTTGTGATATGCTAAGCGACATCCTGCCTCAGCTGCAAGGCAGGCTTTTCTACCACAGACAAGAGAAGAATCAAAGCATTTAAGGACTCATTGGCTCCCAAAAAATGTTCTAACCAGCGTAAGGAGACTAGCCGTTAAGTAAATTGAAAATAGCTAGCTGTCATCAATTCAGTGAACAATTTCAAAATGTCAGAATGATCTGCCTAAAGAAGGTAAACTTAGTTAAGTCTTGCAAACAAAAAACAATGTATATATCAGAGTTATAAGTCAAGACCTACATCGTCCTACTGTACACATCTAATACTTCCCCATCACTCTTTCTAGTTGCTAATACACTACTGAATGACTTGCTGCATTTTCTGTAGTAACCTTAAATCTTACGTTGCCTCAGCCACAGTTTTAAGCAACCAAACATTTTTTTCATATGGCTACCCTGATACTTTTCTAAACAAGAAGTCACTCCATATATTTTCTGTAATCTGGCTAGAATTTCAGTAGTACCAATAGCAAACAAGACTGTTTGCTCTTCTTACTTCATACAGATTGCCTTACTATCGCAGTTACTTTGAGGTCTTGGAAATATTCAGCTGTGTGCTGGCATTGGTTTATATCACAGGTTGTGTCATTCTTCCTTTGTAGTTGTGTGGATTTAGGTATGGGCAAGGCACCTTAACTGCATTGTTATCTGCAACTGGCAATATGCAGTACTTCTGACACTGGTGACCTCCCTGAACTTTAATTACCTTAAATGTGCCTTTCAGCTTGTTACCCATACACTGCTCTTCTTTTCACTACAAACAATTACTTTTGGCACTGGTTCGGTACCCTGGTTCCACAGCTGTCTTTCAGACTGATGCATAGCATTCAGAGTTAACATCATCTTGCAAAAGAAAACATTGTGATCAAGGGAATACCAGAAGGATTATCCTTTTTGCTTTTGTTTTTCTTGTATATTTTTCAAATTACATGTGATCTACTTTGCTTTTTTGTCACCTACTGTGCATTTGATATGTTACACCATAGCGCTCTGAGTCCTATTGTCTCTAAAGAAAACATGTTCATAGGTTGGTACTAGACTATCGGCCCTAGGGCCTATACAAGCCTAGCCATAACAATTCCCTGGCTATTTCTTCCTGCACTATTTACTTCCCTGGACCCCTGTCTAGCAGGGCGACTGACAAGATCCCCGGGGTGAATTTCCTTATTCCCATCCAATCATCAAGGTTCCTTTTGAAGAGGGCCAAATAGGCACTCTGCTTGACATGTATGGGCAGTCTATTCCAGAGTCTGGGGAGTCTCTGGGTCAGGAACCTATCCCTCCAGCATGTTTTGTTTATTGTGATGACAAGGTTTAGATCCCTGGAGCGTATGGCTCTGAGGGATTGGGTATGTGATGTGGCAAACTGATGAAGGTTTTGAAGCATGAAGCACAGACAGTACTTTATGTAATTGATTGTATTGATTCCTTTCAAGATATTTTCATAACAGTCTCTAGGATCTAGTATATCTAGTACTCCATTCCAAAGAAACTTGGTAAATGTTGCAGTGGTTCAGAAGCAGTGAACGCATTTGTACTGAAATTCAGTGTCTCACTGCTCTTTATAGAATTTGTTACAGCTAAGGGGTCAAAGGAAAAAATAACTCGAGTACTGTCCCTGTCCTTGGACAGATTTGGGAAGTGAATGTATACATCTGCTATTTCAGCCATGGGGTAACATTTGATATCAAGCCCATGTGATATAGTACCATGGTGAGATCATTAATCAAATTGAGGATCTAACCCAAGGTGTCCAGTGTGTTTCTGTTTTTTAAGGAGATAGCTCACACTGAAGGCAAATCTTTTTCCAAACTGGTAAGTAAAATTACAGCTCTGTGAATACTGACTTTAGGACAAATACCACAGCATTTCATAAATTTGCCTGATTAACCAATGTTTCTCAGATGATGTTAGGGCTCAGTTACTAGATGCTTCTCTGAGCAAAGCTCTTCTGTTTGGTCGTTTGTCGGTAAATTTACCAAAATAGTTGGAGGATAAAGGCAAAAAATATGGAAAATATAAAGCAAGCATTTCATTCCAGGTTCTCGGATATAACTGAGGATAACTCTTCAAGTCTTTGTCCTTTATAAAAAAACTTACGGAAAAAAGGTATTTCTAACACTGTCAGCAACAGCTGACAGTAGGAACAAAGCAGCAACCACATCAAACTGTTAAGCAGGAAGGACAGTTTTGTTTCCAGACAGGGTCAGCCATCTTCATTTGCCCCCATTCTTAGATCTCCAGTCCCTGTAGTAGGAAGTCCCTTTCAATTTAAGAAGACTTTGTATGTTATAACCACAAACCAATGGGTAAACAGAGTAGTTTTCATATGTTGTAATATAGAATTTTGTTCCCCCTCCATTACCAGTACCAGCCCCAGATACCTGAAAAAGCCAATTTCAGGCAGTTCTTTTGATTCAACAACTTTTACTACCTCAAGCTATTCAGCTAGTACTCTGCTCCAATGATAAATAGGGACTTTTATACAGGGATGTTCATCGTGCATACAGCTGCAGTCATTACAGATCGGTTATCCTGCCATCAGGCGGGTCCTCGGTCGGCTGAATTCCAGTGTCTAGGTCCGGCATCGGTTGTCGTCACTTCTTCCCTGACGTCAGTGCGGCAGGGGTATAAAAGAGGCAGCCGATGCCATTTTCTTCGGTCTTTCTTGCCGCTCGGTGCCCGAAGCAGAAGCAGTTCGCAAGTGCCGGTCGGCCAGCTCCTGAGATTTACAAAAGTATTTCAGCCGAAGTCTTCTTTAAAGCTAAATTCCCCATTGGAGAAACTTTTCTTGTCTCAGACCGATGTCAGACAAAGTTAATAATTGCATTTCTTGTGGGAAGCAAATACCGCATAAGGATTTTCACTCTTTCTGTATACCTTGCTTAGGGCCAGACCACGACGTCTCGGCCTGCTGTTTTTGTGCTAGGTTCAACAAGTGCACTATTAAGCGCCGGGCAGAGTTTGCCCTTCATTATTTTGGCAAAAAATTTAATTATATCATGTCGTCGGACACACCGACGCCAGTTTTAAGCAAAAGACGCAAAGACAAAGACCGACATCCGAGGTCTGCACCGAGTACTGAGACCACGCTTAGGCCGACTACCGGTTCTCAGCGAAGCACCTACCCAGCCCCTGACTACCGATGAAACTATTTTACCGGTGACTTCAGTACCCGAGGTCACAGGCTCCTCGGTCTCCATTCCCACTACAGATACCGACGCCACACTTGGCGCGGAAACTAAAAATTTAGTGAGGCCTACCATTTCTGAAGGCGTCTTCAGGTCTACCACCTTCTATTAAATCCCTCAATAAATCTAAAGCTGCCATGAAAACTAAAAAACAGGGTCCTCAGACCTCCTCTCAAGGCCCCATGCCTAAAAAACAGATGCTTAAAATGGCTGAGGATTTGATAACTCTCATCAGGGGTTCTCAACCCCCCTCTGACAAAAGACCCAGACTGGAGGAAGACTACCCTTCCTCAGACCAGGCTTCTGTTACCTCAGACCATTCTGATGACCAGAATTATGCCTACTCCCCTTTTGAAGACTCTGATGCTGAGGAGTCTATTCCCTCGGTCTCCCCCCCTGAGGACTAATCTTTTGGGGAAACCCTGCATACATTGAGGGAGCACTTCCACTGGGAAGGCCAAGATTACTCAGATTCCAAGAAAAGGCTCAGGGAATTTTTATTGCTCCCCCAGCATAGGCCCTTGGCTATCCCTCCAGTTTTAGATATCTTGGATGATGTGTACGCAGAAGCCAGTCTTAATCCAGATTCTTTACCTCCAGCCCCTGTTAAACCAGACAGGTATTATCGGGTTCCTGATTCTCACCAGTTCCTTTATAAAAGCCATACTGCTGACCCAGAAACAATTTCACAGGGTCCCAAGGGAATAAAGGCCTCTACTGCTAAAAACCCTTTACCTTCAGAGAGAGATTCCAGAGCATTAGAAAGGTGGGGGGGGGAAGGTGTATACATCTGTCACTTTAACCATGAGGGCATTAAACTGTCAATTCCATATGTTAAAGTACCAACAGTTTTTGTTATCCCAGTTAAAAAGCAAAATGACACAAACAGAACAACCAGATTTGAAAGAGTTGCAGGATTTGTTGCATGGGGCAGAACAAGTGGGTAAACATACCTTGCAGTGTGGTTTTGATGCTTTAGAGGCCTCATGTAGAGCTGCTGTCACGGGGTCTGTCATACGTAGACATGCTTGGCTCAAAGAGCAAACCTTACCAGATCATGTCAAAGCAAAGCTATTAGATGCACCACTTCAAAAAGATGTATTGTTTGGTGTTAAGGCTGAGGAGGTATTAAAGAAAATGGAGGAAAAAGCAAAATCTATGCAAACAGTGAAAGATTTCTTGCAGGTGCAACCTCCACGCTTCAGCAGAAACTGGCCTTCTAAAAATTGGTCCTTTCCGACCACGGATAGACCTCAAAGGGGCAGATACAGACACCCAAGGGGTAGAGGGCAACCTCAAGGATCTTACAGAGCTAGACAGTGGCAAGCACCAACCCCAAGAGGTGGAGAAGATAGATCACAGTCATTTAGAAAACAGACACAATGACTTCCCCCTATGCCTGCCAAACAAAGCTATAATGGCAGCACCTTTGGGCGGAAAACTGGCATTATTTTCAAAAAACTGGCACATTGTTACAAAAGACAAATGGATTCTGGGCATTATAGACAGAGGCTACAGGTTCCACTTTCACACCCTTCCAAAAATGAGAGGCTTGCCAAACCTGCCACAAAATCAATGGGCAGAGGCACAAAGACAAATTTCCTCTCTCATGGATATGAAAGCAATTCAAGAGGTACCTGCAAAAGAACAAGGTCAAGGTTTTTATTTCAGACTATTTCTGGTACCAAGGAAGGACAAAGATTGGAGACCCATCTTAGACCTATCCATCCTAAACACATATCTACAGTTGCCAAAATTCAAGATGCTCACATTACAGCAGCTTCTTCCCATGCTGGGCAAGGAGTCTTGGCTGGTAACGTTGGACCTCAAGGAGGCATAATTGCATGTCCCTATCAGACAAGATTGCAGAAGATACCTCAGATTTCTTGCAGGTTCAACCCACTACCAATTCTCTGCATTGCCCTTTGGCTTATCTACTGCGCCCAGAATGTTTACGAAATGCCTGGCATCAGTAATTGCCTTCTGCAGACAACAAGGAATACAAATCTACCCATATCTGGATGACTGCCTGATCCAAGCGGACAGCAAGGACATTCTATTGCAGCATCTGGTGTTTGTAATAAAACTGTTAAACTACCTGGGATACACAGTGAACAAAAAGAAATTGGCCCTTGTTTTCAATTATAAAGGAATTCCCAATATTATTCTAGCATGTCCAAAGGTCAGTTGTCAATCTCCTCTCTGGTCCAGCTGGTGAATATGGGAATCTTGAGGCAATGTTACAGCTGCCTCATGTACACAGACAACCCTCTCCTCCTCCCAACAAATTCCAACACATGTGAGGGATGCAACCATATAGCCAAACTGGAGGCTAAGCTCTCTCAACTCAGTACTGGCAAAACCAGTCAGGAGGAGAAGGAAACCACACTCACTACAATTCCAGTCTCACATAGACCTACCACGACAGCAAACCAAACACATAATCACACAAAAACATACTCGAAGGCTCTAAATAAAGATCTGCCTAAGCAGCAGAGACCTCCAAAGCAGACACCCAAGCAACTGCTACCCCAAAGAAAAAAACATATCTCACAAAGCCAGTGTGCCGAACAGTCACAGCCCTTAAGGCTAAACAACACACCTGATACACTTGTAATAGGTGACTCTATCGTCAGGCACACTGACGTCCCGCTCACCAGGCTGAACAAGGAGAAGGTCAGGGTGAGCAGCCTGTCTGGCGCTAGGATCCGCCACATAACACAAGCACTCAGGTCACTTCAAGGCAAGTACAAATATGACTCAGTCATTGTCCATGCTGGTGTGAATGACCTGAGACGTACCTCCCTGGACTACATGAAAAGAGACATAGAGGAGCTCTCTGAGCATGTAGCCCAGGCTGGTATGACCCTGACCTTGAGTAGCATCTTACCCTCACCAAGAATGATGCCACAGTATGAAGACAAGATGATCAATTTCAACAATTGGCTTAAGTATTGGTGTCATTCAAAGGGGATCCAATGCCTATCATCTTGGGATGATATGCACGACAAGCCACGATGCATTGCTAGGGACGGCTTGCACCTGTCACCCCTGGGCTTTCGGATATTGGCAAAGGCTCTTGCTACCCCCATAGTGCCTTTTTTAGGCAAGGCTCAAAAGACAAACCCACCTCCATAGGTATCACAAGGGATAAGAAACTAAGAGTAATGCTACTCAACGCTAGAAGTCTAAACCTCAAGATGCATGCACTCGAAACTCTCCTTAGCATGGAGAACATCGATATCTGTGCAGTAACAGAAACCTGGTTCAGGGGTCCCGAGAGCACCCCAGCACTACCAGGTTATACCTCATACCATGCTTTTCGCCCCAAAACTTGGACGAACCACAAAAGGAGGGGAGTATCGATATTCATCAAAGATACCCACACCTCCAGGTTGGTGGCAAAGCATGAAGCATCAGAGACTATCCATGTGCAACTAACAGTGGGTAAAACTGCCTTCCAGTTTATAGCCTGCTACAGACCACCCTCCCAAACCCAGGAACCCCACTCGGCCTTCCTGAGAACACTGGAAAATATGAAGGTCTCTCCGAACACCATTATATTGGGCGACTTCAACTACCCAAACATAGATTGGGAGCATTACTCTAGCTCCAACACCCTTGCCCAAAGGTTCCTAGAATTCATAAACTCAAATGCTATGGAACAACTTGTTACCACTCCCACAAGAGGGAAAACATACTGGACCTGATCATCACCAACATGGGGACTCTATGCTCCAGACCAGAAGTGTATCCCTCACTGGTAAGATCAAACCATAAACTGATCTCACTGGATATTCACATCCTGACCCCACCCCCTGCCCAGAAAACCACAGTGAAAAACTTCTCTAAAGCAAATTTCACACTCCTCAAAACCGAGGTGGAATCCTTCAAAGCCCCTGGGCCTGTGGAAAATACGGCCCAGACAGCAGAATCCTTTATAAATGCATTCTATGAACACCTTCAGGACTGCATGGATCATGCAATCCCAAATAAAACCAAGACCCAATCCTCCAAAGGCAGACTACCTGTCTGGTGGACCCCAGCCATAAACAAACTATACAATAGAAGGAGGAAGCTACTACATGATAGAGCAAAATCCCAAAAAGTGAAGGCATCTCTGATCAGTATTAGCAAAAAACTAAGGGCACTCATAAAATCGTCAAAGGCCAGCTTCGAGAGAAAAATTGCACAGGACACTAAGGATAATCACAAGGCTTTCTTTAGTTATGTTAGGAACCTGGGTGGGAATTCCCAGATATGCTCAGAATTAGTCCAAAATGACAAAAATACACTGATCCCACAGACATTGCCAACATCCTAGCTGACAGGTTCAGCGAAACTCCCCCTCCCCACCAAAGGGCAAATATCTATCCCAGCAGAGTGCTGCCCCTGACATCTCAGATGCTCAGGTGGGAGCCGCCTCTCCAAAGCAAAAACACAGCATCAATGGGACCAGACGGTGTCCCAGGCTGCGTCCTACATGAACTCCAAGAAGAGCTAAACCCAAACATAAAACTACTGTTCAATCTCAGCCTTACTACAGGATATGTACCCAAAGAGTGGCGACAGCAACAGTGGTCCCTCTCCACAAAGGTGGTGCCTCAACGGACCCTGGAAACTATCACCCCATAAGCCTGACTAGCTTGGTCTGCAAAGCTATGGAAAGGATCATCATGGACCTCATAAATAAAGATATTGGGGACCTCCTACACAGTTTGGCTTTGTTAAGGGCAGATCCTGCCTCTTAAACCTGGTTGACTTCTTTGAAAGTCACCAAGGCCATTGACGAAGGGAAGGTGGTCCACACAGCCTATCTGGACATCGTAAAAGCCTTCGATGCAATACCCCACTAAGGCATTATAGATAAGCTCGCCAGCTTAAATATAAACCCTATGTCACTAGATGGGTTGCAAACTGGCTCAAGGACAGAACCCACATGGTTAGAATTGCTGGAGCCATGTCAGACTCCAAACCAGTTACAAGTGGCGTCCCACAAGGCTCAGTCCTGGGACCTCTCTTGTTTGGTATATATTTCTCGGAGGTACAGGCCAACACGGAAGGACTGTGGCTGACCAAGTTCGCAGATGACTGCAAACTGGGCGCCATAATCGACTCTCCAGCCGACACAAGCATCCTCCAAAAGGGCCTCAGAAACAGACAACTGGTGCCAGAGCCATGGCCTCAAGCTAAATGCCAAAAAGTGTATAGTCATCCCCTGTGGCAAAAACAAAGTGCCCACAAATTACCACATAGGTGGTAATCCATTAAGTACAGAAGAAGTAATTAGGGACCTGGGGACCCAAGTTGATAGCAATCTCTCATTTGACAACCACGTGGCCAAAGTGGTTAGAAAAACATTTTATATAGCCCACCTAATCATGAAGGGATTCACATCTAGATTAAGGGAGGTCATCGTGCCTCTTTACTCATCCCTCATCAGGCCCATAATTGAGTACAATGCCCCTTTTGGGATGTACCTTACCAAACACCTGCAGCAACTGGAAAGACCCCAAAAGTACCTCACCAAGAGGATCAAAGGGCTCAAACAGATGCCATATGCTGCCCGGTTAAAGAAACTCCAGCTCTACTCAGTGGCATACCGCCTGCTCAGAGGTGACCTGTGCCTGACGTATAAGGCCATGTCCAATTAAGGGACATGCTGCACCTCAAAAAATCCAAATCCCATCGAGCTACACGCTCGAGAGACTTGAACCTCAGCACTGAAATAAATAGGACATGCTGGAGGGACAGATTCATAACCCAGAGGCTCCCTTCACTCTGGAATAAAATCCCAGTCCAGGTTAGGCAGAGTCCCTCATTGACTCTTTTCAAGAGGAATCTTGATGAGTGGATGGGTGATCGTAGGTTTACCCCGGGTATCACTTCTGTGTCACTGTTAGACAGAGGCACAGTATACTAACCTCGAAAAGGGGCATAGCAAAATTAATTTAAAATGGGTGGCGAAAGCCAAACAAACTCTGGCTAGGCTTATAAATGCCCTAGGGCAGATAGCCTAGTATGAACCTATGAACCTATGAAATCAAAACTAATACCTTCTCAACAGATAATTTTCCTGGGTGCCAGCTTAAATACAACCACCCAGATGGCCTACCTCACGCCAGACAAACAAGGGCAGCTGTCTCAATACTTCAACAAAATGGCAACTTTCACCAGACTAACTGCAAGGAAAGTCCTGCAGGCTCTGGGATACATGGCATCTTGCATCCTGCTAATCCCATGTGCAAAGCTGCATATGAGGAAACTACAATGGTACCTAAAAAACTTATGGTCTCAACACAGCCACAGCTTGGAAACAATTATACCACTCATTCCATGCCTTCAAAAGGAATTTTTGTGGTGGGCTCAAGCATGCCAAAGAAACACAGGTCTCCCTTTCTGTTTACCTCAAGCAACTCAAATCATCACAACAGATGCCTCAGACTATGCCTTGGGAGCACACATGGCAGATCAGTGCATTCAGGGAAGATGGTCCCAAAAAGAGAAGCACCTACACATCAACCAAAAGGAGATGCTAGCCGTGCAAAATGCTCTTATGACCTTCAAAGACCTACTCCATCCAGGCCAGCTATTGATAAGGACAGACAACACCACAGTCATGTGGTACATAAACAAACAGGGGGGAACTCACTCATACCCCCTGTGCAGGCAAGCCATGACCCTGTGGAACACAGCACTGGAATTACAAATTCAACTACAGGCACAATTCCTGCCAGGGAAGGAAAACATACTGGCAGACAACTTGAGCAGAAATATGACAGACCCACACGAATGGAAATTGCATCCTCAAGTCTTCTCAAAGATAACTCAGGCAAGGGGACAGCCAGACATAGATCTATTTGCTACCCACAGAAATTACCAGTTGGAAAAATTCTGTTCAAGGACCTGTCATCCACAGGCCTGGAAGGTGGACACACTCTCTTTCAATTGGACAACATTGACAGTCTATGCCTTCCCGCCTCTTCCTCTACTGACCAGAGTTCTATTAAAAGCCAGAGCAGAGAGGCCAAAAATTATTCTCATTGCTCTGGACTGGCCACGACAGCACTGGTATCCTCTCTTAAAGAGCCTGACACACTCACCACCCTGGATCCTACCTCTAGTTCTCTTCAGTTGTCCCAGCACAACTACAAAACCCTTCACAGCCAGCTCAAAACCCTAAATCTAGCTGCATGGAGAATACCTTCATTTCCCAACAGACTCTCCTCTCCAAGGAGGTGCAGGATGTCATCTTGGAGGCCAGAAGACCCTCTACTAGAAAAGCCTACTCCGCCAAATGGAAACGATTTTGTTCCTGGAATCAAGAAAGGGGCCAGAATCCTTGGGTAATAAATATACCTCAAATTTTACAATACCTAGCTGAGATGTTAAACAGTGGCCTTTCCTTCTCCTCCATCAAGATCCACGCTTCAGACATTTCTGCACAATACAATACAGATCCTCCTTTATTCTCACTTCCTCTATTAAGGCAGTTCCTCAGAGGGGCAAAAAATATAAAACCCCCACGGAAACCACCAGTCCCAGCTTGGGACCTCAACTTCGTATTGGAAAAGCTGACCCTGCCTGCCTTTGAGCTGGCTTCTTCAACAGAGCTACAATACTTGTCGTGGAAAACAGCCTTCCTTCTGGCTATTACCTCAGCACGCAGGGTTTCGGAGCTTCAGGCCCTCATGGCTGTGCAACCATTCATCATTTTCCATCAGGACAGAGTTTCCTTACGAACCAACCCTACCTTCATGCCAAAGGTAGTATCCAGTGTAGCTTTGAATTAGACTATTCATTTACCTACCTTTTATCCAAATCCACAGAACAAAGGGGAGAGACTACTACATTCCTTGGACATTCACAGACAACTTCGTTATTACTTGGACAGAACAAAGTCATTCAGGAAATCTGAGCAGCTCTTTGTGTCCTATGCTACAGGTGCTCAGGGAAAGGCTATTTCCAAACAGACAGTTTCAAAATGGATAGCCCACTGCATACGCTTTTGTTATTCATTTCATGGTAAATCTGTGCCAGTATAAATCAGATCCCACTCCACCAGGGCTACAGCTACCTCTGCAGCTTTCCTCAGGGGGGTCCCTACCAAGGACATTTTGGAAGCAGCTACCTGGAGTTCAGTGCACACTTTCTCCAAGCACTGCCACCTCCCACTATACTCAAAATTTAGAGCGGGCTTTGCCACAGCAGTCCTGTAGGGCATCCTAGCCCCTCCTAGTTCCACTTAGTGCCTACCCACCCTTACTTAGCTTTGGGATTCTACCCACCTCTAATGACTGCAGCCGTATGCATGATGAGCATAGTACAGTTTTGTACCTACCATAAATGTAGATGTTCGAGTGCTCATACAGTTGCAGTCCAGGTTTCCCTCCCTCCTTCCCCTCTTAGGACAGGCCTTATGACAAACACCTTATCATATAACCTTTTTGGGGTATTCTTTTATGGTGTATTTGCTTGCAACTACTGTTTTTGATTTATCAACATTGCATGTTTGCATAACATTATGTTTTGCCTTCCTTCTGGGGGCACCTGACATCTGGGGCAAGAAAAACTGAAGAAAATGGCGTCGGCTGCCTCTTTTATCCCCCTGCTGCACTGACGTCAGGGAAGAAGCGATGACAACCGACGCCGGACCTAGACTTTGGAATTCGGCCGACCGAGGACCCACCTGACGGCAGGATAACCCATCTGTAATGACTGCAGCTGTATGAGCACTCGAACATTTACATTTATGACAGGTACAAAACTGTACTTTCATAATTGTACCAAAGAGTAAGGAACAGTATTAGAGGCATTTTAAGGCCTTTTTTCGATATGAAAAACCTCATCAACGCCATAAAGAAAAATTCCTGTTGTGGACCCTCTGCACTTCTTTTGCATAATACCTGGTTTGTAACTTTGGATATGAAATGTGCTGTTTCCATATTTTTAATTTTTCATGTTGTTTTAATTCTATGTGTTTGTTACTCTGGTAACTAGAACTGGGCATTTTCAACCATGACTGTTTAAAAGGGCAAAAGTAAATACAACATACATGTGGACGATTTAGCAAAGCCAGTCATTTTGCATGGTTTTGATAGGTTGGATGAAACTGGAGTTCTCAGAGAAAACTCTTGCACACATGAGGGGAACATTTAAACCCACAAAGACAGTGATCAGGATTCAGAATTGAAGTCTGAACTGTAGAGTTTTTGCTCCTATCAAGGTCTGCACCCAGTTATTAAGGGTTTTGGGCTGGAATTTTCATTATCATATCACTTGCTTGTCACTTGACTTTTCTGTTTCACCAAGTATATTTAAGAAATGCATACCTTCAGTTTTTGTCCACCTGAGATTTCTGGGTTACATATTTACACTTGCTTGGACATTTGTTTGATACAGGACCAGTTTCTGAGGACGATGCAGCTGATCATATATCTAGCACCCCAGTATTTCTTTTCCTGAGTTACATTTAATTAGGCTCATTCTCTTCTCAGACTGAAGAGATTCTTTTAGACTCCGAGATTCCTAAAAGCATTTCTGAATGACTTGCAGCTGATGGTCTAGTGGTTAGGATTTTGTGCTCTCACTGCCACGGCCCGGGTTCAGTTCCCGGTCAGGGAACTTCAAAGGATTTTTTTTTACCTATGAACCTGTACCCATCTATATCAAGAAAAGTTCCTCATTAGCACTCTTCAAGAAAAAATTTGATAAGTGGATGGGAAATAGGAAATACACCCTGGGGATCACTTCTGTGCCTCTGCTCGACAGGGGCACAGGAAAATAACTTTCTTTGGTGGCGTAAGCCAGGGAACCTTGTTGGCTAGGCTTACTTAGGCCCTTGGGCCAATAGCCTACTACCTACCTATGAATTATATGCTCAAGTTGCTTTCCAGTGCATCATGACTGAACAAGCTCAGTAAAACTCACCAGTAACTAATATATCTAACAGTGACTTCCATAGTTTACTCTAAGGTTTTGCAGCTGTAAGGTTTGTTAATTAAAAGGGTGCAGGAGTAGAACCCTTTGCAGTGGAGGTGTGTTGGACTTGAACAAATGGACTATATTTTGTTTCACAACAAATACAGCTGACCTGCAAAGACTTTCTTAAAATCTCTGGGGTACATGTTGGCACCCATTGGAGCAGTGTCTGCAAAGTCTTTGGAGTCCGAGTGCTCATTTTGTTCATTGTATTGTTCCAGTTTTAAATGAAGGAGTTATACTGGTGGCACAGTCAGAGTGCCATTAAAACATTTGACCTTCCAGTACTAAATAAGACTTTAGGTTACTTGAGTTATGTTTGAGGTGCTTACCTACTTGACCTTAAATTTCAGGGCCAGTGGTTTCCATCATAGAGGAATCACCAGATTAATCTTAGAGATTTTTACCCTCCAACTAGTTCTGATATAGGTGTGTGTGTGTGTGTGTGTGTATATGTGTGTGTGTATGTATATATATATATATATATATATATATATATATATATATTTATATATATATATATATATATATATATATATATATATATAGCTGCTCTTTGTGGCCTACTTGTGACTGATTCAATAGACATCTGGATACAGAAAGCCTATAAGTATATATTTTGGCACTTAATCTGTTATCAGTGATAGTCAACAAAAGTGTGCTGCATTTTTTAATTTGCTTGAGATTCCTTTTCTTGGTGTCTGCATTTTGTTTTAGTTAACAAAACTGCTGCATTTATTAATTTGCTTGAGATTGCTTTCTTGGTGTTTGCATTTTGTTTTAGTTAAAACTGCTGCATTTATTAGTTTGCTTGAGATTGCTTTCCTTGGTGACTGCATTTTGTTTTACTTAATAAAACTGTTGCATTTATTAATTTGCTTGAGATTGCTTTTCTTGGTCTCTGCGTTTTGTTTTACTTAAAACTGCTGCATTTATTAATTTGCTTGAGATTGCTTTTCTTGGTGTCTGCATTTTGTTTTCTGTCTTACTAATAGTTAACAAAACTGTAGTACTGTTATTTATTTGCTTGATGTCTCTGGCCACTGTCTAGATCTTGTTCATCTGGTTTCATAGCCGGGTTTGTCTACCTTCTTTTGAAGCCAGCATATTTAAGCACAGCTTTTTGTGTTATATGATTCCCTGAGGCTCTTAAGTTTTCCTTTATACTACTATATAAGGAGTTAAAATTCTGTGAGACAGTATCAGTATCTTAGCTGCTCTTTGTGGCCTTAATCTGTTATTAGTGATAGTCAGCAAAACTGTGCTGCATTTATTAATTTGCTTGAGATTGCTTTTCTTGGTGTCTGCGTTTTGTTTTAGTTTACAAAACTGATGCATTTATTAATTTGCTTGAGATTGCTTTTCTTGGTGTCTGCATTTTGTTTTAGTTAACAAAACTGCTGTATTTATTTTGTTTGAGACTGCTTTTCTTGGCGTCTGTGGGTTTCCCACCCCAACCACCCAACCCAAGTGCTGGTGTGTTCTTAAATTTGGTGGCTTTGGAATCTCCCGCCCCTGCAGTAAATTTGATTTTGGGCACTCCTCGCAGTCCATCTCATTTGCTTACTGTACTGAATACAGGGTGATCATTTGCGTAGGACTACCCCCTTGCTTCTTTGACTTTGGACACTCCTCCCAGTCCCATCTCATCAGCTCATTCTACTTTGTACAGAGAGAGCATCTGGGAAGGCCAACCAACTTAGTTTCTTAATCTTGAATTATCTACTCTTCCTTCCCTATCCAAAAAAAAAAAAATATATGCTTTATTCATTTATTTATTTATTTATTGTGTTCTTCCTCCGTACTGTTAAGCGTTGAACTGGTTTTATTCTGATGTATTTATTACTGCTTGTTAGTAGCCTGATTAAATTTGTCTGTTATTCTAACCCTCTTAGTTTTGATTTTCACACTTGGTCTTCAGGCCAGTTATTTTACATTTAACAAGATTTTTGTGGTCTACACTGTTGTGGACAAACCCTTATCAAAATCCTCTCCCCAAGTCCATCCAAGTGTCATAGGTTCATAGGTTGGTACTAGGTTATCAGCCCTAGGGCCTAAACAAGCCTATCCATAACAATTCCCTGTATTTACTTCCCTGGACCCCTGTCTAGCAGGGCGACTGACGTGATCCCCAGGGTGAATTTCCTATCTCCCATCCAATTGTCAAGGTTCCTTTTGAAGAGGGCCAAGACGGTGCTCTGCTTGACATGTATGGGCAGTCTGTTCCAGAGTATAGGGAGTCTCTAGGTCAGGAACCTATCCCTCCAGCATGTTTTGTTCATTGTGATGACAAGGTTTAGATCCCTGGAGCATGTGGCTCTGAGGGATTTGGATTTCTTTAAGTGGAGCATGTCCAACAGCTCAGGGTTTGACATGGCATTGTATGTTAAGCAGAGATTGCCTCTGAATAGACGATATGCCACAGAGTATAGCTGGAGTTTTTTTAGATGGTCAGCATAGGGCATCTGCTTTAGGCAGCCTGTGATTCTTGTAATGAGGTATTTCTGCGGCCTTTCTAGCTGTTACAGATGTCTTGTGAGGTGCATACCAAACGGGGCATTGTACTCTATAATGGGTCTAATGAGGGATGAGTACAGTGGGACAATGACCTCCTTTTTTCTGGATGAAAGCCCTTAGTGATGAGGTGTGCTACATAGAAGGATTTCCTGACTGTTGTGGCAATGTGGTTATCGAAGGTGAGACCACTGTTCACCTGTGTCCCTGAGTCTCTCATCACAATTTTGGTGTTTAGTGTACTGCCACCTATGTGGTAATTCATGGGTACATGTTTTTTCCCCACAGGGATAACTATACATTTCTTGGTATTAAGCTTGAGCCCATGGCTCTGGCACCAAGCATCTGTTTCTGTAAGGCCCTTTTGTAAAATATCCACATCATTTGGGGATTCAATAATGGCTCCCAGTTTGCAGTCATCTGCGAACTTTGTTAGCCAGAGTCCCTTAGTGTTGGCCTGTACTTCAGAGAAGTAGATGCCAAACAAGAGCAGTCCCAGGACTGAACCCTGAGGTACTCCACTTGTCACTTGTCTGGAGCTGGATTTGGAGTTGGCTACTTTTATAGTCTGGGTTCTGTCAGTAAGCCAGTTGGCAACCCATCGAGTGACGTAGGGATTTATGCCCAGCTTAGTATGTTTATCTATGATTTCAGAGTGGGGGATGGTGTTGAAGGCCTTGGCGAGGTCCAGATAGGCTGTGTGGACCGCCTTTCCCTCGTCCACAACTCTGGACACTGATTTGAAGAAGTCAGTCAGGTTCAGGAGACAAGATCGGCCCTTCATGAACCCAGATTGGGTGGGATCCAGTGTTTGAAGGTTGCCAACGTCTTTGTTTATAAGTTCCATGATAATGCATTCCATGCCCTTGCAGATCAGGCTCGTCAGACTGATGGGACGGTAGTTCCTGGGTTCCAAGGTGGATCACCCCTTGTGGAGTGGGATAACTGTAGCTGTGCGCCACTCAGTGGGCACGAAGCCTGAGTTGAGGCTATGATTAAACATGACACTTAGGTGAGGTGCCAATTCATTTTGTAGTTCATGTAGTACACAGCCCAGGATGTCATCTGGTCCCATGGATGCTGTATTCTTAGCTTTGGAGAGTGCGGTTTCTACCAGTGTGGCCGTGATTACCGGAATTTGGCAATCTTTTCAGAACATTATGTCTGGAATTTCCCATCAGTTTCTCCATGCCAGTCTGGTTGACATGGGCATACTGAGACAGTGTAGCAACTGCCTCATGTTCACTGACAACCCTCTTCTCCTAGCACATAATTCTTCTACTTGTGAAAGATGCATTTATATTAGTAAACTGGAATCCATGCTCTCTCGAGCCTCAGTCAGTACCCCTGACAAAGAGGAGATTGCCAGCACAAACACTACACCACCCATATCACCTAGCCAAGCACAACACACACCCACCCACATATACAGAGGTCCTTAATAAAAACTTACCTAAACAGCAGAGACCTCCAAAGCACACTCACAGACATTACACACACAACATCAAACATATCACAGACAGCAGACAACACACCAGTGTCTCACAAACACAGCCCATGAGGCATAACAATAAACTCCTACAGCCCATAAAGAGCAACATTAAACCAAACATACTAGTCATCGGTGACTGAATTGTGAGATACACCAATGTCCCCTTCACCAGGCTTGACAAGGAGAATATCATGGTCAGTTGTCTGTCAGGTGCCAGAATCCACCACATCATGCACACACTTAAGTCTCTCCACAACAAATGCAAGTATGACTCTGTCATTGTTCATGTTGGTGTGAATGACTTGAGATGTACCTCCCTGGACTGTATGAAGAGAGACATGTTTGAGCTGTCAGAGTATGTGTCCCAGGCAGGTGTGACCCTAGCCCTAAGCAGCATCCTACCTTCACCAAGAGTGATACCACAATACCATCAAAAAATAATTGACTTCAACAATTACCTTAGTTTTTGGTGGCAATCCAAGGGGATCCAGTATCTGTCTGCCTGGGATGACATGGTTGACAGACCTTGATGCTTTGCCAGAGATGGCCTTCACTTGTCACCCCTGGGATTCAGGATTCTTGCCAAGGCTCTTGCCTCCCCCATTGTGCCTTTTTAGGCAATGTCCCACAGACAAATCTTCCAACGTAATAGATCTGTCAAAAAGCAAATTTAAGGTCATGATACTTTAACTCTAGGAGCCTTAACCTGAAAATGCACTCACTGGAGGCTGTCCTAGCACTGGAAGATGCTGACATCTGTGCAGTCACAGAAACTTGGCTCAAGGCTGCTGAGAGCACCCCTTCCTTACCAGGCTATACCTCATTCCACACATTCTGACCCCAGAATGAGGTCGGGAAGGCTAAGGGTGGTGGAGTTTCTGTTTTCATTAAAGACAAGCACATCTCTAGGCTGGTTTGCCAGCATGATGCACTAGAACTTCTCCAGGTGCAACTGACAATTGGAAAGACACTTATCCAAGCTATAGACCCCCCCCCTCCATGACTCAAGACAACCACTCCTCCTACCTGGACCTACTTGAGTCCATCAAGGTAGCCCCTAACACCCTGATCCTTTGTGACTTCAACTACCCCACCATAAACTTGGTGAATTATTCCTGCTCTAATGCACTCACCCAACCATTCCTTGATTTCATCAGTTTTAAAGTGCTAGACCAGCTTGTCTCATCCCCCACAATGGGAGATAGCATTCTAGACTTGGTTCTCACAAACATGGGTGACTGCTGCAGCACCCCCATAATAAGTTATTCACTGGTGAGATCAGACCATCGGTCTGTCTCATTTGAAGTGTCTGTCCCATACAACCCTCCCAGCCGAAATCAAGCTAAAAAACTTATCAAAAACTGACTACAACGTTCTAAGGGAGGGTATCAGTAGCTTCACACCACAGCCCCCCTCAGAGGATGCAGACAAATATGCTGAACAGTATGCCAGTGCAGTATACAAGCACCCATACAACTGCATGGACTCAGCCATACCTAACAGAACTAAAACCTGCTCCTCAAGGAAACACAAATGTATGAGGTGGACGTCTTCTGTCAACAGGCTGTACAACAGAAGGAAGAAACTGTTGTACAAGGGTAAAAAGGCACAAATTCCCAGTTGGAAAAACTTCCTCCTTAGCCTCAACAAGCAAATTAGGTCACTAGTGAGAACCTCCAAAGCCAATGAATCGAAACTAGCCTCCGAAACAAAGGCTAACTACAAAGCCTTTTTCAGTTATGTCAGAAACATCCATGGCAAAGCCCAGGTTTGTTCCAAATTAGTTCTTAACAATGCCACTTGCACTGATCCTGTTGACTTAGCCAACTTGCTAGCAGATAGATTCAGTGCAAACTTCACCCCCCCCTTTCCCCCCTGATGGCCCGTTCGACATCCCTGATACTTGCCCCGCACCTCACATCTCCGTAGATCATGTCAAAGGCCTTATCCAAGGCAAAGAACACAGCTTCCATGGGACCTGATAGTATCCCAGGCTGTATTCTGCAGCTTCTCCATCAAGAACTAGCCTCGCCATTGAGCACCCTATTCTACCATAGCCTAAGTACAGGCTTCATTCCAGCAGAGTGGAGAACTGCCATTGTCATCCCTTTGCACAAAGGTGGTGCCACTGCTGACCCTGTTAACTATCGTCCCATTAGCTTGACAAGTCTGATCTGTAAGGCCATGGAGCATATTATTATTATTATTATTATTATTATTATTATTATTATTATTATTAACCTCATAAACAAGAACATAGGCAAGCAAATTCATCAAGGGCAGATCTTGCCTGTTGAACCTGGTTGACTTTTTTGAGACTGTCACCAAGGTGCTGGATGAGGGAAAGTCAGTACACACAGCTTACCTTGACTTGGCCAAAGCCTTTGACACGGTCCCCCCACTCGGGCATCATCGAAAAGCTAATAGAACTTGGTGTAAATCCCTGTCTCATCAGGTGGGTGGCCAGCTGGCTCACTGATAGGATCCACAAGGTCAAAATAGGTGCCACTACCTCCGATAGCAGACCTGTCACTAGTAGTGTCCCCCAGGGATGTGTCATGGGACTCCTATTGTTTGGCATCTACTTCTGAGAGGTCCAGGCAAAGACAAAAGGTCTATGGCTGACCAAGTTTGTGGAGGACTGTAAGTTAAGTGCTGTCATTGACTCCCCAAATGATCTTAACATACTTCAAGAGGGTCTCACAGCAACAAATGACTGTACTAAAGTCATGGCCTTAAGTTAAATGCAAAAAAATGTATTCTCATACCATTCAGCAAAAACACGACCCCTGCTAATTACCACATTAGCAGCAACCCCCTAAGTACACAATCTGTGGTGAGAGACCTGGGTACACAAGTTGACAACAATCTCAAATTTGACCATCAAGTAGCAGCAGTGGTCAGAAAAGCCTTTTACTTGGTTCATCTCATAAGTAAAGGGATTGCATCCAGAAAAAAGGAGGATGTTCTTCGTGTTTCACTGTTGCAGTCATTACATTTGGGTAATCTGCTGGCAGGTTGCCCTGATTAACAAAGTCTTGGGTCCTGCGTCGGTTGCTGTCCCTTCTTTCATGACGTCAGGTCGTCAGGGGTATAAAGCATGCAGCCGACACCATTACATC
The DNA here is from genome assembly GCF_019279795.1 of Protopterus annectens. Classification (NCBI taxonomy): domain Eukaryota; kingdom Metazoa; phylum Chordata; order Ceratodontiformes; family Protopteridae; genus Protopterus; species Protopterus annectens. The sequence continues at coordinate 454,528,035 of NC_056730.1, read as the reverse complement.
AGTCTTTCTTGCCATGCGGTACATGAAGCAGAAGCAGTTCGCAAGTGCCGGTCGTCCGACTCCTGAAATTTTCATTTTCGAGTTTCAGAACCGAAGTCTTCAACTTAAAGATAAGTACCCCATTGGGGAAACTTTTTCTTGCTCCTTACCGATGTCAGTAAAGGTTAATAATTGCATTACTTGTGGAAAGCAAATACCTCATAAAGATTTTCATTTGTACTGTATTCCTTGCCTAGGCCCTGACCACGACGTACCTTGCTGTCGGTTTTGTGCTTTATTTAATTAGCGCACTATCCGTCGTCGGTATATTTTTGCCTTTAAATATTTCGGTTCTCGGTTTAATTATCCAGAAATGTCGTCAGTTAGCCATCCAACTACTGGGATTCTGAAAGAAATGCAAAGATAAAGACAAAGACAGGCCGCCGAGGTCCAAAACTGCTGACAACGCTTCTCCTAAGCCAGTCGCCAGTACTCAGTGAGGCGCTTTCGCAGCCCCTGATACCCGCTACTTCTGATTCACAGGCCTCTACTGAGTCCCATTCGGAATCCGGCATGCCACGAGATACTTCACCTATGGAACCTGCGGATGTCTCTACCTTGGATGGGTCTGGAGCCACTGTGCAGGCACCGGATTCTGAGGGTGTATTCAGGCCTACAGACTTGCATATTAAAATGACTCCTTTATTACTAAGGCCTAAATCTCGATCCATGTCTAAAAAACCGATGCCCAGGCCACATGCTTAGGCCCCTATGCCTAAAAAACAAATGTTAAAAATGGCTGAAGATCTAATAACTCTAATCAGGGGTAGTCAACCCCCCCCCCCCCCAAGAGGCCTAGGCCTGAGCTTGATTATGAATCATGAATCTTCTGATCAGGATTCTGTTTCTTCTGACTCTTCTGATGACCTGGATTTGTCCATACCTACTTATGAGGATTCTGATGCAGAGGATTCCATTCCCCTCTGTTTCCCCTCCTGAGTTTTTTTCTTTTGGGGAAACTTTACATACTTTAAGGGAGCATTTCCACTGGGAAAGCCAGGAATTTTCTAATTCAAAAAAGAGGCTTAGGGATTTCCTCCTTCTACCTCGGCATAGGCCTTTGGCTATACCTCCTGTACTAGACATTCTTGATGTTTTCTTGGAATCCAGTTTGGTCCCTGATTCCCTGCCTCCTGCTCCTAGTAAACCTGACAGACACAACAGGGTTCCTGAGTCCCACAACTTCCTTTTCAAAAATCCTGTTACAGATCCAGAGACTATTTCTCAGGGGTCCAAGGACATTAAGGCTTCTACTGCTAAAAATCCTAACCCTTCTGATAAGGGCGCTGGATAGATAGGGTAAAAAGGTTTATACTTCTGCAACCTTGGCAATCAGAGCTTTAAACTGCCAATTTCATATGTTAAAATATCAGCAACATGTTATTGGACTGCTTAAACATAAAATGATGTTGATTCCTTACTGTGTGGAAAATAAAGATTTACAGGACTTAATGCAATTTGCTGAACAAGTTGGAAAACATACTTTGCAATGTGGTTTTGATTCTTTAGAGGCCTCTTGCAGGGCAGCTGTTACTGGGTCTGTGCTTAGAAGGCATGCTTGGCTTAAGGAGCAATCTTTGCCTGATCATGTTAAAGCTAAATTGTTGGATGCTCCTTTAAATCAGGACCGCCTGTTTGGCAACAAGGCTGAAGAAGTTCTTAAAAAGATGGAAGATAAAGCTAAATCTATGCAAACTGCTAAAGATTTTTTACAAGTGCAACCTCCTAGATTTAGTAGGCACTGGCCTACTACGAATCGGTCCTTTCCAGTCCCTTCTAGGTCTTCTCAAGCCAAACCCCGACACAGCAACAACCCCAGGTTTCAGTCCCAGGGGACTCTCAGAATCAAGCAGTGGGGGGCCTCCACTTCCAAATCTGGAAATAACAAGACAACCCCCTATGGTAAACAGTCTCAATGACTTCCTTTTAAAAGAACCAAGCACTTATCTTTTGACTGCCCCTTTGGGGGAAAAGAGTGCTCTTATGCAAAGAACTGGCAACTCATAACCCAGGACAAATGGGTTTTAAATGTAGTGTCCCAGGGATACAGATTTAATTTCCACATGTTGTCAACACCAAATGGGTGGCCAGACCTGCCCCCAAATCAGTGGGCAGAGGCTCAAAAACAAGTATTTTCCTTCTTAAACATGGGGGCTATTCAACTGGTACTAGAAGAGGAAAGGGACAAGGTTTCTACTCCAGACTTTTTCTGGTACCCAGAAAAGGCAAATCGTGGCATCCAATCCTGGACTTGTGTACTCTAAACACCTTTCTGGAGATTCCAAAATTCAAGAGGCTGACTTCATCAATTACTTCCTATGCTAGGCAAAGACGCCTGGTTGGCAACACTAGATTTAAAAGAAGCATACCTACACATCCCAATCAGGGAATCTTGCAGAAGATACCTACACTTCAAAGCAGGCTGCACGCATTATCAGTTCTCTGCACTGCCCTTTGGCTTGTCTACTGTACCCAGGGTATTCACAAAGTGCCTGGCTCCAGTTATTGCATTTTGCAGGCAAAGAAGTATTCAGATATACCCATACCTGGACGATTGTCTAAGTCAGGCAGAAAGCCAGGGCATACTTTTAAATCATCTGGCATTTGTAAAAAGGGTTCTAACTTGTCTGGGGTACACCATAAACGAAAAGAAATCACAACTGGTACCATATCAACAAATTACATTCCAGGGAGCAAGCTTGAATACAACTTCCCAGATGGCTTACCTTATGCCAGAAAAGCAATTTCATTTGGTAACCTATTTCAAACAAGTGGCCACAAAAACCCTGCTATCTGCAAGACAAATACTGCAAGCCTTGGGGGTCATGGCATCCTGCATACTTCTAATTCCATATGCAAGACTGCATATGAGGAAACTACAGTGGTATGGCAAGGCAAGACATTGACTGAATCTGCTGAACAGGATTCTATTTCTTCTGACTCTTCTAATTAACAGGATTTGTCTATACCTACTTATGAGGACTCTGATGCAGAAGATTCCATTCCTTCTGCTTCTCCCCCTGAGGATTTTTCTTTTAGGGAAACTTTACATACCTTAAGGGAACATTTCCACTGGGAAAGTCAGGATTTCTCTGAATCTAAAAAGAGGCTGAGCGATTTTCTTCTTCCTCAGCATAGGCTTTTTGCTATACCTCCTGTTCTTGACATTGTTGTTGATGTTTTTTCAGAATCTAGTATGGCTCCTGATTCTCTGCCTCCGGCTCCTTGTAAGCCAAACAGATACTATAGGGTTCCTGACTCCCACAAATTCCTTTTCAAAAATCTTATTGCAGATCCTGAAACAATTTCTCAGGGTCCCAAGGGCATTAAGGCCTCTACTGCTAAAAAATCCTACCCCCTCAGATAGAGATTCCAGGGCGCTGGATAGATGGGGTAAGAAGGTTTACACTTCTGCAAACTTGGCAATCAGATTTTTAAACTGTCAGTTTCATGTGCTTAAATATCAACAGCATATTATGGGACTGCTTAAACAGAAAATTATGTTAATTTCTGACTGTGTGGAAAATAAAGATTTACAGGATTTATTGTATTCAGCTGAACAAGTTGGAAAGCATACTTAACAATGTGGTTTTGATTCTTTGGAGGCCACTTGCAGAGCTGCTGTAACTGGGTTTGCATTAAGAAGGCATGTTTGGCTCAAAGAGCAAACTCTGCCTGATCATGTTAAAGCAAAATTGTTGGATGCTCACTTACAGCAGGACCTTCTTTTTGGTAATAAGGCTGAAGAGGTTTTAAAAAAGATGGAAGATAAAGCTAAATCTATGCAAACTGTGAAATATTTCTTACAAGTGCAACCTCCAAGATTTAGTAGGCACTGGCCTACTAAGAACTGGTCCTTTCCAGTTCCTTCAAGAGCCACTCAAGTCAAACCCAGATTTTCCAAAGGCTCCAGGTTTCAGTCACAAGGGACCTTTAGAACAAAACAATGGGGTGCCTCCACCTCCAAATCTGGAACCAACAAGGCACCTCCCTATGGGAAGCAGTCTCGGTGACTTCCCTTTACAATCACCAAGCACTTATCTTTCAGCCGCCCCTTTTGGGGGAAAAGTTGGCACTTCATGCAGGAAACTGGCAACTTATAACCCAAGACAAATGGGTTTTAAATATAGTATCCCAGGGATACGGATTTCATTTCCGCAAGTTGCCAATCCCAAACGGATGGCCAGACCTGCCCTCAAATCAGTGCGTAGAGGCCCAGAAACAAGTTCTGTCCCTCATGAACATGGGAGCTATTCAACCAGTACCAGAAGAGGAAAAGGGACAAGGTTTCTTTTCAAGACTTTTCCTGGTACCCAGGAAAAGACAAATCATGGCGTCCAATTCTGGACTTATCTACTCTAAACACATTTCTGGACATTCCAAAATTCAAGATGCTAACTCTTCAACAGTTACTTTCTATGCTAGGCATAGATGCCTGGTTGGTAACTCTAGACTTAAAAGAGGCTTACCTGCATATCCCAATCAGGGAATCCTGCAGAAGATACCTCGGCTTCAAAGCAGGCTATTTGCATTACCAGTTCTCTGCACTGCCCTTTGGCTTATCTACTGCGCCCAGGGTATTCACAAAGTTCCTGGCTCCAGTAATTGCATTTTGCAGGCAAAGAAATATTCAAATATATCCATACCTGGATGATTGTCTAATTCAGGCAGAAAACAAGGACATTCTTCTAAAGCATCTGGCATTTGTAAAAAGAGTTCTAACTTGTCTAGGGTACACCATAAACGAAAAGAAATCACACCTGGCACCCTCTCAAAAAATTACATTCCTGGGTGCAAGCTTGAATGCAACTGCCCAGATGGCTTACCTTACACCAGAAAAGCAAATTCAATTGCTGACTTACTTCAAACAGGTGGCCACAAAAATCCTGCTGTCTGCAAGACAAATTCTGCAAGCCTTGGGGTTCATGGCCTCCTGCATTCTTCTAATTCCATATGCAAGACTGCATATAAGGAAGCTTCAGTGGTACTTAAACAGTTTATGGAGTTAACATTGTCACAGTCTGGAAACGATGATTCCTATCATACCTTGCCTGCAACTAGAGTTCCTATGGTGGGCAGAGGCCTGCCACCAAAACAAGGGAGTGCCATTCACTCCACCCCCTGCCACCCATACCCTAACTACAGATGCATCAGACTATGCCTGGGGGGCTCATCTGGCAGGGAAGTGCATTCAGGACAAATGGAGCCCAAATCAAATGCACCTTCATATCAGTCAGAAAGAGATGCTTGCTGTACAGAATGCACTGACAGCCTTCAAGGACTACCTTCATGCAGGACAATTAATGATAAAGAAAGACAACACCACAGTTATGTGGTACATAAACAAGCAGGGGGGTACACATTCCTACCCCCTATGGAGACTAGCCATGGCATTATGGAACATGGCCTTGACCTACCAAATACAACTACAAGCTCAATTCCTGCCAGAAAAGCTGAATACTCTGGCAGACGAACTAAGCAGAAATCTTATGGACCCACACGAATGGAAACTGGAACCACGGATTTTCAACATGTTGACACGCAAATGGGGGAGTCTAGACATAGATCTTTTTGCCTCACCCCAGAACTATCAGTTGGACAAATTCTGCACAAGAACCCATCACAAAAAGCTTGGAAAGTGGATGCTCTATCATTCAGCTGGAAAAACCTATCAGTCTATGCTTTTCCCCCTCTGCGTCTGCTCTCCAAAGTTCTACTAAAAGTCAAACAGGACAAACCAAAAATGATTCTGATTGCTCCAGACTGGCCTCACCAACACTGGTACCCACTCCTGCGCAATGTGTCACATCTTCCACCGTGGCACCTGCCTCAGACACCTTACTTACTGTCTCAGCAGAACAACCAAATTCTGCACACACAGCTTTAAACTTTGAATCTTGCAGCATGGCTAATCACCTAAATTCACCCTTAGCATCCCTCAGCAAACCTGTGATGGATGTCATTTTGGAGGCGAGAAGGTCTAGTACTAGAAAATCTTATGCTGACAAATGGAAAAGATTCTGTGCCTGGAACCAATCAAAAGGAATAAGCACAGCAGTGCCCAGTATTCCTCAGATTTTGCAATACTTAACTTAGATGCTTCACAAGGGCCTGTCCTTTTCTTCCATAAAAATCCATGCCTCTGCCATTTCAGCTCATTACAACACAGAACCTCCCCTCTTCCCTCATCCTCTGCTAAAGCAGTATCTCAGAGGGGCCAAAAACTTAAGACCACCCAGGAGAGTTCCAACCTCTGCCTGGGACCTCAATTTTGTATTGGAAAAACTCACTGTCTCTCCTTTCGAGACAGCTGCTACAGCAGACTTAAAATTTCTCTCCTGGAAAACAGATTTCCTTTTAGCAGTCACTTCGGCTAGAAGGATTTCTGAATTACAGGCTCTTATGGCAGTGGAGCCTTACATTATTTTTCATGCGGACAGGGTGTCTCTCAGGACCAATCCATCATTCATGCCTAAGTTGGTATCCAGTGTGGCTCTTAATCAGACCATTCATTCACCAACTTTCTTTCCCAATCCACAGAACAAGGGGGAGTGAATTCTGCATTCATTGGATGTGCACAGCTTAGATTTTATTTAAACAGGACAAAATCTCTAAGAAAATCTGAACAACTACTGGTGGCATTTGCTGCAGGGGCAGAGGGAAAGGCTATTTCAAAGCAGACTATTTCCAAATGGATAAGCCATTGTATTCATTTTTGCTATATGCACCAAGGTAAAACTATCCCCCAGGAGATCAGATCTCACTCCACCAGGGCTGCATCTACTTCTACAACCTTTCTCAGAGGTGTTCCTACCAGAGAGATTCTAGAAGCTGCTTACCTGGAGCTCAGTTCATACGTTCACCAAACATTACCACTTACCTTTCTTCTCTAAATCCAGAGCTGGCTTTGCCACTGCTGTCCTGCAGGGCCTTATCGCTGGTCCTAATGCTGTGTAAATCTATCCTCCCAAACATATCTTTGGGAATCTACCCAAATGTAATGACTGCAACAGTGAAACATGAAGAACATAGTACAGTTGTGTACACTTACCATAAATGTAGATGTTCAAGTGTATTCACTGTTGCAGTCCTGGTTACCCGCCCGCCAGCCCCCTGCTTTTCTCTTACTATACCTGTACTTTCTTTTACTATGCTTAAAAGCCTGGTTGGTGTATTTGCTTTTGTTTGCAGGTATATTTTTGTGTTTTACATCAGTTTATATATATATATATATATATATATATATATATATATATATATATATATATATATATATATATATGTGTATGTATGTATATATTGCTCCCCAGTTGGGGGCACCTGACATAGTACAGCTGTGTACACTTACCATAAATGTAGATGTTCGAGTGGGGCACCTGACATAGTACAGTTGTGTACACTTACCATAAACGTAGATGTTCGAGTGTCTTCACTGTTGCAGTCATCACTCTAGGGTTCTTCCTGCCAGTAGGCAGTCCTCAGTCGGCCAGAATCCCAAAGTCTGGGTCTGGCGTCGGCTGTTCAGTCATGCTCCCTGATGTCAGAGCGCCAGGAGTACAAAGCTGCCAGCTGATGCCATGTTCTCCAGTTTTTCTTGCCCCAGATGTCAGGTGTCCAAAAGTGAAGGCTAATAGTAAAACAAAAATGTAACATACAACAAACCCCATACCCTGTAGCAAATACACCTCAGAAGAAGAGTGAAGTAGGAAACCACAGTAATAAACGTATAAGAGGGGACAGGAGGGTGGGTAACCCAGACTGCAACAGTGAAGACACTCGAATATCTACATTTATGGTAAGTGTACACAACTGTACTATGTTCATCGTGTTTCACTGTTGCAGTCATCACTGTAGGGTTGAATCCCAAAGCTGAGATAAAGGGTGGTGGTTATAGAGTAGAAGGGGCTAGAAGGCCCTGCAAGACTGCAGAAGCAAAGCCTGCCCTAGACTTAGAATAAAGAGGGAGATTATAGTGCTTAGAGAAAGGAGGGAGATTATAGTGCTTAGAGAAAGTATGCACTGAACTCCAAGTTGCAGCTTCCAAAATATCTTTGGTAGGTACTCCCCTGAGAAAGGCAGCTGAAGTAGCAGCAGCTCTGGTAGAGTGAGCCCTAATTTTTCCTGGGATTTGCTTTCCTTGATGAGAGTAACAAAATCTGATTCCATGAGCAATCCATTTAGAAATGGTCTGTTTTGAAGTAGCTTTGCCTTGGGAATTTGTTGCATAAGAAACAAACAGTTGCTCTGTTTTCCTGATATCCTTGGTTCTGTCCAGGTAAAAATGAAGCTGCCTGTGCACATCCAAGGAATGCAAGATCCTTTCCCCCTTATTTTGTGGATTAGTGAAAAAAGTTGGCAGGTGAATAGTTTGGTTTAAAGCCACTTTGGAAACCACTTTAGGCATGAAAGTAGGATTAGTCCTTAAAGACACCCTGTCTTGATGAAAAATAATATAAGGTTCCACAGCCATGAGTGCTTGTAACTCCGAGACTCTCCTGGCTGAAGTCAAAGCCAGTAGGTTAGCTGCCTTCCATGATAAATACTTAATATCAGATGTGGCAGCAGGCTCAAATGGAGGCAGAGTGAGTTTTTCCAGAACATAGTTGAGGTCCCAGGTATGGGTGGTGTCCTAGGGGGCCTTAAATTCTTTGCTCCTCTGAGATATTGTTTCAGAAGTGGATGCAAAAAGATTGGAGGATCTGTATTGTAATGTGCAGAGATAGCTGAGGCATGTATTTTTATGGAGGAGAAGGATAAACCCTTATGTAACATGTCTGTCAGGTAATGTAAAATCAAAGGGATATTAGGAATGAGAGGATCCGAATCCTGAGCATGCATCCAGGTGCAAAATCTCTTCCATTTACCTTCATAAGATTTTCTAGTGCTAGGCCGTCTGGCTTCTAAGATGACATCCATGACCTGTTTGGAAAGGGTAGGATTAATCATAGACCCTGAATACGCCAGGCTGCCAGGCTGAGAGTGCAGAACCTGTCCCTGGTGTTGGGACAACAGATTTGGAATCTGAAGTAGAATCCAAGGAGGCTCCTGGGATAGATTCATCAGTGTTGAGTACCAAAACTGACGAGGCCAATGTGGGGCCAGTAAAATCATCTTGTGTTTGTCCTGCTTGATCTTTAATAACACCCGTGGAAGAAGAGGTAGAGGAGGAAAGGCATACCCCGAGAGGTTCCTCCAACTGAATGAGAGAGCATCCACTTTCCATGCTAGTTTGTGAAATGTCCTTGTGCAAAAAATCTGTAACTGGTGGTTGAGGGGGGATGCAAATAGATCTGTGTCCGGGCAGCCCCAGGCTTCTGTAATCATCTTGAATATTTGGGTGTCTAGCATCCACTCATGTGGGTCTGCCAGGTTCCTGCTCAGGCTGTCTGCCAGAATATTCTGTTTCCCTGGCAGGAACTGAGCTTGTAGTTCCACTTTGCAAGCTAGAGCAGTGTTCCATAGAGTCATGGCTAGTCTGCAAAGAGGGTAGGAGTGTGAACCCCCTTGCTTGTTTATGTACCACATAACTGTGGTGTTGTCTGTCCGTATCAGCTGTAGAAGATCCCTGAAAGCCAAGAGGGCATTCTGTACAGCTAACATCTCTTTTAAATTGATATGTAGGTGCTTCTGATCCTCTGTCCAAAAACCTTGCAGGCCTGTACCCTGCAAGTGGGCTCCCCATGCGTAATCCGAGGCGTCCGTGGTTAACACTTGGTTGGCTGGAGACAGACTGAAGGCTTTCCCTTTGTTGTGAAGACATGCCATGGTCCACCAGTGGAATTCCTTTTGTAGGCAAGGCAAGACAGCAATCTGTGTGTCTAGACTGTGGCAATGCTGGGACCATACACTTTTTAGATACCATTGTATTTTTCTCATATGTAGTCTTGCATATGGTATGAGAAGGATGCAGGAGGCCATGTAACCCAAAGCCTGCAGGAATTTCCTTGCAGTTAGCTGAGACATTAACGCCAGGGTTTTGAAAGTTGAAGCCAGCTGTAGTTGTTTTTCGGATGTCAGGAATGCCATCTGGGTTGTTGTGTTTAGAAGAGCACCCAGAAAAGTTATCTGTTGTGTGGGTGTCAAATTTGACTTTTTTATGTTCACAGTGAATCCCAGGTACTTGAGTAGATTTTGAACAAATTCCAGGTGCTGGAGTAAGACATCCTTGCCATCTGCTTGAATAAGGCAGTCATCCAGATAAGGGTAAATTTGAATTCCCTTGAGTCTGCAATAAGCTACTACTGGTGCCAGGCACTTGGTGAAGACCCTCGGCGCAGTAGACAAGCCAAAGGGCAGTGCAGAGAATTGGTAATGTTTGAGGCCTTGAACCTGAGGTATTTTCTGCACTCCTGTCTGATAGGGATGTGTAGGTAAGCCTCCTTTAAATCCAGTGTCACCATCCATACATTTTTGCTCAACATTGGCAGGAGCTGCTGCAGAGTAAGCATCTTGAACTTTGGTATCTCCAGGAAAGTATTTAAGACTGACAGATCCAGGATGGGTCTCCAGGAATTTTGTTTTCTGGGAACTAGAAAGAGCCTTGAGTAAAAGCCTTGCCCTGTCTCTGATTGTGGAACTAGTTCTATGGCCCTCATCGCCATGAGGGATCCTACCTGGTTTAATGCCTCTGCCCATTGGTGTTTTGGTAGGTCTGGCCATCCGTTTGGTCTTGGCAAGGTATGAAAGTGGAATTTGTAACCTCTTGAAACTACATCCAGAACCCACTTGTCTTGGGTTATGTAAGTCCAATTTTGGTGAAAAAGAGAGAGTTTTCCTCCTAGAGGGGCTTCCAGGAGAGAGGTTCCTGGAGCCATGCAGGGGGAGT
>NC_056730.1:454424671-454512171 GCF_019279795.1 Protopterus annectens | reverse complement strand
AAAATTTGAAAGAGGTAATTCCTTGAGCCATGTATTTATTTAATAACAGAACTACTTTTGGTAAAAATTTAAAGTTGTGCATAAGTAGCATTGTATTCACTTTCCTTTGGTAGGTGTGAGTTCAGTGAAATTCAGTCTAACAGATTAGGAGTAGTTCCTGTGCCTAGTTATTTACTCTATTACCAAGAAGAACCATACTAATAACTACTTATTTTTGGACACACATGGGGGTAATGCTGCATTAAAAACATCAAGTAGCACCATTTATTTTGTTGTGGTAAGTTCTTAATGCACGATGATTTACACAAACGTTTTGGACAATATTCTCATAAATGTCCAATTTGCACAAAGATAAACTACACTATAGGTTCATAGGTTCTGCCCTAGGGCATTTATAAGCCTAGCCAGAATGTGTTTGGTTTTCGCCACCCATTTTAAATTTATTTTGCTATGCCCTTTTTCGAGGTTAGTATACTGTGCCTCTGTCTATCAGTGACACAGAAGTGATACCCGGGGTAAACCTACGATCTCCCATCCACTCATCAAGATTCCTCTTGAAGAGAATCAATGACTGACTCTGCCTAACCTGGACTGGGATTTTATTCCAGAGTGAAGGGAGCCTCTGGGTTAATAATCTGTCACTCCAGCATGTCCTATTTATTTCAGTGCTGAGGTTCAAGTCTCTCGAGCGCGTAGCTCGATGGGATTTGGATTTTCTGAGGTGCAGCGTGTCCATTAATTCCGGGTTGGACATGGCTTTATACGTTAGGCACAGATCGCCTCTTAACAGGCGGTATGCCACTGAGTAGAGCTGGAGTTTCTTTAACCGGGCAGCATATGGCGTCTGTTTGAGCCCTTTGATCCTCTTGGTGAGGTACTTCTGGGGTCTTTCCAGTTGCTGCAGGTGTCTGGTAAGGTACATCCCAAAATGGGCATTGTACTCAATTATGGGCCTGATGGGGGATGAGTAAAGAGGCACGATGACCTCCCCTGATCTAGATGTGAATTCCTTCATGATTAGTTGAGCTATATAAAATGTTTTTCTAACCACTTTGGCCACGTGGTTGTCAAATGAGAGATTGCTATCAACTTGGGTCTCCAGGTCCCTAATTACTTCTTCTGTACTTAATGGATTACGACCTAAGTGGTAATTTGTGGGCACTTTGTTTTTGCCAGAGGGGATGACTATACACTTTTTGGCATTTAGCTTGATGCCATGGCTCTGGCACCAGTTGTCTGTTTCTATGAGGCTCTTTTGGAGGATGCTTGTGTCGGCTGGAGAGTCGATTATGGCGCCCAGTTTGCAGTCATCTGTGAACTTGGTCAGCCACAGTCCTTCCGTGTTGGCCTGTACCTCTGGGAAATATATACCGAACAAGAGAGGTCCCTGGACTGAGCCTTGTGGGACACCACTTGTAACTAGTTTGGAGTCTGACATGGCTCCAGCAATTCTAACCATGTGGGTTCTGTCCTTGAGCCAGTTTACAATCCATCTAGTGACATAGGGGTTTATATTTAAGCTGGTGAGCTTATCTATAATGCCCAAGTGGGGTATTGTATCGAAGGCTTTTATGAGGTCCAGGTAGGCTGTGTGGACCACCTTCCCTCCAATGGCCTTGGTGACTGTTTCAAAGAAATCAACCAGGTTTAAGAGGCAGGATCTGCCCTTAACAAAGCCGAACTGGGTAGGATCCAGTGTCTGTAGGTCCCCAATATCTTTATTTATGAGGTCCATGATGATCCTTTCCATAGCTTTGCAGACCAAGCTAGTCAGGCTTATGGGGCGATAGTTTCCAGGATCCGTTGAGGCACCACCTTTATGAAGAGGGACCACTGTTGCTGTACGCCACTCCTTGGGCACATATCCTTTAGTAAGGCTGAGATTGAACAGTAGTTTTATGTTTGGGTTTAGCTCTTCTTGGAGTTCATGTAGGACACAGCCCGGGACACCGTCTGGTCCCATTGATGCTGTGTTTTTTGCTTTGGAGAGGGCGGCTCTTACCTGAGCATCTGAGATGTCAGGGGGGCAGCACTCTGCTGGGACCAGATATTTGCCCTTTGGTGGGACGGGAGAAGTTTGCGCTGAACCTGTCAGCTGGGATGTTGGCAATGTCTGTGGGTTCAGTGTATTTTTGTCATTTTGGACTAATTCTGAGCATATCTGGGAATTACCACCCAGGTTCCTAACATAACTAAAGAAAGCCTTGTGATTATCCTTAGTGTCCTGTGCAATTTTTCTCTCGAAGCTGGCCTTAGACAATTTTATGAGTGCCCGTAGTTTTTGCTAATACTGATCAGTGATGCCTTCCCTTTTGGGATTTTACTCTATCATTTAGTAGCTTCCTCCTTCTATTGTATAGTTTGTTTATGGTTGGGGTCCACCAGACAGGATGTCTGCCTTTGGAGGATTGGGTCTTGGTTTTATTTGGGATCGATGATCCATGCATTCCTCAAGGTGTTCATAGAATGCGTTATAAAGGATTCTGCGGTCTGGGTATTTTCCACAGGCCCAGGGCTTTAAAGGATTCCACCTCGGTTTTGAGGAGTGTGAAATTTGCTTTAGAGAAGTTTTTCACTGTGGTTTTCTGGGCAGGGGGTGGGGTCGGGATGTGAATATCCAGTGAGATTAGTTTATGGTCTGATCTTACCAGTGAGGGATACACTTCTGGTCTGGAGAATAGAGTCCCCATGTTGGTGATGATCAGGTCCAGTATGTTTTCCCCTCTTGTGGGAGTGGTAACAAGTTGTTCCATAGCATTTGAGTTTATAAATTCTAGGAACCTTTGGACTAGGGTGTTGGAGCTAGAGTAATGCTCCCAGTCTATGTTTGGGTAGTTGAAGTCGCCCAATATAATGGTGTTTGGAGAGACCTTCATATTTTCCAGATGCACTGTCGCCATTTCCTATCGCCTGCTGTTTGTATAACATATATAACATGTAAGAAATTGGTAACAAATACATTTATAAACTCTCCAAGAAACTGTATATTATTTGAAAATGCTTTACATGAACTGGCAAGTACTTGTCTAGCACTGATACACAATGATGTCTCAAGACTCATGATAATTGTTTGTATTGCATTTATACCACAGATCAGACATATATTTAGGCAGTATATAGGTCTGTAAAGTAGCCACAAACTGACCAAATGAAACGTGGTTTAGCAGCAGGCCTGTTTTTCTTAATGGCATAATGCAAATGATTGCAAACATATGGGAATTTTTACCAAATGAATTGCAGTGATTTAGCTTTCTCTCTGAATCATGATGTCTGACTTTTGTTCTTTTTTGTACATCAGCACACCAAAATTGGTTCTAGTTTCACTTTCACAGTATGTTTTCAAATCCAGATGACTCACCTGGCATTATGAGAGAGAACTACACAGTTTGAGGAATACTTGCTAAATTATTTTGTATTAAGCAGAAATTTAGAGCATCTTTACAAATTTAATAAACAAAAAAACATCAATTTTCTTAATTTTTTAAATTGATGCAGAAAATATCCATATTGACATGTTATCACTGTTCATTATACGTTTTTATAGGATAAGTAGGCTTTCTGCTGCTTAAAAGATGGTAGCAGGCCCGAGGAGAGGAGGGTGCATCTGGTACATCGCTCCAGGGCCTGTGAAGCTCAAGGGGGCCCAATGATGCCCAAGAAACATCACGAAAACTGATACAGAGAAGGAGATGTCCTTACAAATTAAGACAAAGAACGGCACGAGAACTTTTGCGTACAAGATCGTGAACCGTTGAGTGAGCGTGAAGCAATAGAAGGCCATGACAATAATAAAATACTTTTGAGTGACATAATATGATGCATTCAAGATTCAACGAACAAAAACTTGTGAAAGTGACCATCAGCAAGTATTCTCACGTGTTCATTCCTAGCTTCAAACATCAAACTTTCTTGGATTACTCCTCCTTGCTTTCCAGCTGAATCCCGGGAGGAAGAAGAAAACGGGACACGAGCCATGCTGATTCATCGTGGACTACAAAGAAGACTTTACAGGAAAGCGAAGGAAGAAATAATTCCACTGGTAAAGATCCTTGTAAATGCTGTAATTGAAGGATAAAGGGCCCACTGGCATCACGTGCCTTTCTGTCTACATTATTGAGAGATTTGGGACTATAAACGGCTTAACGGTTAGCGGAAATCAATAGCAATAAATATTGTCCTAACTTTAGAACCACTAACAAAATTCTTGATAGCAATATGGCAAATTTCTATGTTCTATATTTCATTTCAGGTACCGTCCTTAAACATGTCATCAGAAAAATCTGGAGCTCAAACACATAAAAACAAAAACGTGGTGAGATTAATAAAAAAGGACTACAAACACTCTTTGAAGTCGGCATTAAATGCAAAACAAGAGAAACTGACAAAAATGAAACTTCAGATTTAGAACAAAGTGAGCCAAATGCAGAACTGAAACAAAGGACAGAATCTCATGAAGCCAGTTTTGATTTTCAAAAAACATCAGATCAAGTAAATCCTAATGTGATTCTTGCACAAAAGGTGGATGACACGATTGTGAATTTGGAGGATACGAGAGAAAAGGAGATTTGAAGGAACAAGTGAATGTTAGTGATGAAAAGAGAAGTGAGGCAACGAGTACGTCAATGTCTACAGAATCTGGCCATGGTGAAGAAAAGAGTAATATTGGAATTGACATTGGACTTCTTGTAACAGAGGTTTCTTCTCAGCTGGATATAGAAAACTGTGTTATGAAAGGTCATATTGGCAATCCTAAAACATTTCCCAAAGATACGAATAACCAAGTTTTTCAGAAAGCATACTAACATTTCGAAATTTGAATGGTGAGAAACATGTCTGAGATTGGCTTGTCTGGAGTGATGTTAAACAAGCATTATATTGTTTTCCCTGCCGATTATTTTGGAACAATCTGTGTTGCAACATTAGCTCCACATCCAAGTCTATGCTTGCATCACCAGAAGGATGGACAGCTGCTGGAAAGTGGCAAAAATGATGTAGTCGCATCCCAGAACATGAGAGAAGCAATAGTCATAGGCAATGATATCTGGCTTGGCAAGAATTAGAAAGATGCCTGTCTTCTGATAAGTGCATTGAAAGTCTCTTAGAGGCATCAATTGCAAAAGAATCTGTCAAGTGGTACAACATTATGAAACTAATCATTGATGTTATACTATTCCTTGGAGAAGGTAGGTTTGCTTTGCGTGGTAGTTCACAAAGTATTGGTGACAAGGACAATGGAAATTTTTTGGGGCTAATAGAGTGGTTGTCTCATTGGGATCCAATTCTAAAAGAGCATGTGTTGCAAGTTAGTCACAAGAAAAGGGGGAACGACTTCAAGTGTATTATCTCTCTGCTGATTGTCAAAATGAGTTAATTGCTGAATGTTCTGAACTTGTGAAAGAACACATTTTGCAGGATAGAAAGACTGCAAAGTACTTTGCAGTCATAATTGATTCCACACTGGAGGCATCTCATGTTGAACAGACAACATTCCTGCTACGTTATGTAATTCAAAATGAATCCCAGTTTGAAATTGTAGAAAGATTTCTGAAATTTGTTGATTGCAGTGACAAAACCGGATCTGACATAGCACAGATGATTGTAGATACATTGAACAAACATGATATTTCACTGTCTGATTGCCGAGGACATAGTTATGACAATGCAGCCAATGTGTCCTCACTGCTTCTTTTTGTGTGTTTTTGCCAGTTTTTACATTTGGAAGAATGCAGCCAACATGTCAGGAAAATATAAAGGTGCACAAGCAAGAATACTTGAGCAATGTCCAACTGCTTATATTTTCTCCATGTGGATGCCACACACTCAGTTTGTGTGGAAATGATGCTGCAGAATGTATTAATGAAACCATAACATACTTTGGAACTATACAAACTCTTTATAACTTGTTTAGCTCTAGTCCACATCAGTGGAAAATTTTGCAGAATCGTATTGGCTGTACTCTTCATGGCATATCTAGCATACAGTGGGCAGACTGTGTTGAAAGTGTGAAACCCTTTGTAGCCCATCTGCCTGGCATCAAATTAGCATTAGAAGACCTCTTGAAGCTGAACCTAACTGCCAAAACAAGAACAGAGATTAATGGAGCTTCGTCTTATGTGACATCATTCGTTTGTGTGATAATGTCTGTTGTATGGTACAAACTATTAGTTCCAGTTGATATCTGTAACAAAGTTATCCAATCCAGAAGTGCAACACTGGATGTTGAAGTGTCCAACATAAAAACCTTGATTTCAGAACTGACAGATCTCCACAACAGCTGGAAAAGTATGTGGAGTGAAGCTAAGCATGTTGCTTCCAATTTACACATAGAAATTAAACTATCTGGAAGTCATGGTGACGCAAAACGCAAAAGGAGGTTCCATGGTGAAGATGCCAAATTGTCACAACATGAAATGGATGACTCCCCTGAAGAAGCGTATTTCAGAAAGTCTGTTTTCTATGTAATGTTGGCTAATGTTATTGGTGGACTCACAGTTCGTTTCAATGCTGCAGTGAACTTTTCTGAGAAGTTCAGCTTCCTCTGGAAGTACCTAACAATTCCTGTAGATGAGCTGAAAGAAAAATCAAAATCACTGGCAAATCAATATCCTGCTGATATTAGTGAAGATCTTGTAATGGAGATGAGTCACCTGCCAGCTGTTCATTGATCAAGTTTTGGAGAGAACCAGCTGAGCCCATTGGAGCTGCTGAATTGCTTGAAAAAGTACAAACTGGAAGGACTCTTTCCAAATATATGCATCAGTCTGTGTATTCTGCTGACAATTCCTGCCACTGTCACCTTTGTAGAGCGCTCATGCAGCAAGCTAAAGCTGGTAAAAAATTTTCTATGATCCACTATGTCACAATCGCGATTAGTAGATTTGGCAAGACTCAGTATTGAGTCTGATCTAGCAAAACAGATTAATTTTGATTATGTAATTCAGAGTTTCGCTAGGAAAAAGGCCAGGAAAGCACCTTTGTTCGGCAGACAAGTGCTATTATAAACTTCTTTTACTATTATAAATATATTACTTTATTATTACATTTATAGGTTCATAGGTAGGTAGTAGGCTATCGGCCCTGGGGCCTATACAAGCCCAGCCAAAAAGGTACCCTGGCTTTTGCCACCCAAGAAAATTATTTTCCTAAGCCACTGTCTAGCAGAGCCACAGAGGTGATCCCCGGGGTGAATTTCCTATTTCCCATCCAATCATCAAGATTTTTCAAGAGTGCTAATGAGGAGCTTTGTTTGATATAAATAGGTAGTTTATTCCAGAGTATGGGAAGTCTCTGGGACAGGAATCTATCCCTCTGGCATGTTCTGTTTAATGTGGTGACAAGGTTTAGGTCCGTAGAGCGTGTAGCTCAGAGGGATTGGGATTTCTTTAAGTGGAGCATGTCCAACAGCTCTGGGTTTGCCATAGCTTTGTATGTTAGGCAGAGATCACCTTTGAGTAGGCGATATGCGACGGAGTAAAGCTGGAGTTTTTTGAGACGGTCTGTGTAGGGCATCTGTTTGAGGCCGGTAATCTTCTTTGTGAGGTATTTCTGCGACCTTTCTAGTTGTTGCAGATGTCTTGTGAGGTACATACCAAAAGGGGCATTGTACTCTATAATGGATCTAATGAGTGATGAGTAGAGGGGAACAATGACCTCTTTTTTTCTGGATGAGAAACCTTTTGTGATGAGGTGTGCCACGTAGAAGGATTTCCTGACTACTGTGGCGATGTGATTATCAAAGGAGAGACTACTGCCACCTGTGTCCCAAGGTCTCTTATCACACTTTCAGTGTTAAGTATACTACCGCCTATGTTGTAGTTCATGGGTACAGAGTTTTTACCAAAGGGGATGACAATGCACTTTTTGGCATTGAGCTTGAAGCCATGGCTTTGACACCAGGCATCTGTCTCAGTGAGGCCCTTTTGTAGGATGTCCACATCGTTAGGAGTTTCAGTTATGGCTCCTAGTTTGCAGTCATCTGCGAACTTCGTTAGGCAAAGACCTTCTGTATTAGCCTGTACTTCAGAGAAGTAGCTACCAAACAAGAGAGGACCCAGGACTGAACCCTGTGGTACTCCACTTGTCACTGGTCTGAAGTCGGATTTGGAGTCTGCTACTTTCACAGTGTGGGTTCTGTCAGTGAGCCAGTTGGCAACCCATCTTGTGACATAGGGATTTATACCTAGTTTAGTGAGTTTATCTATAATTCCAGAGTGGGGGATGGTGTCAAAAGCCTTGGCAAGATCTAGATAGGCTGTGTGAACCACTTTACCCGTGTCTACGGCTTTGGTGACTGCTTCAAAGAAGTCTATCAGGTTTAGGAGACATGATCTGCCTTTTACAAACCCGAACTGGGTGGGATCCAGAGTTTGGAGATTACCAATATCCTTGTTTATAAGTTCCATGATGATACGTTCCTTGGCCTTGCAGACCAGGCTTGTCAGGCTAATGGGGCGGTAGTTCCCAGGGTCTGTGGTGGCTCCCTCCTTGTGGAGTGGGATAACCATTGCTGTGCGCCATTCAGCAGGCACAAAACCTGAGGTGAGGCTATGATTGAACATGGTACTTAGGTGGGATGCCAGTTCATTCTGTAGTTCGTGTAGAACGCAGCCTGGGATGTTGTCTGGTCCCATGGATGCTGTGTTCATGGCTTTGGAGAGTGTGGTTTTTACCTGTGCAGCCGTGATTACAGGAACTTTGCATTCTTCCTGTATAGAGATGGGCTCTTTAGGGGGTGAGAGGGTGGTAAAGTTAGCACTGAATCTGTCTGCCAGGATGTTGGCAATATCAGTTGGGTCTGTATATTTAGTGCCATTGTGCTGTAACTCAAAGCAGATCTGAGTGTTGCCATTGAGATTCTTGACATAGCTATAGAATGCTTTGTGGTTGTCTTTAGAATCAATGGCAATTTTGTTTTCGTAACTAGCTTTGGAGGATTTTATCAGGGATCGCAGCTTCTTACTGAGGCTGACCAGGGAGCTCCTCCACTCGTGGGATTTTACTCTCTTTTGCAAGAGTTTCTTCCTTCTGTTGTACAGTTTGTTTATGGCAGGGGACCACCAGATTGGCTTCCTTTTTTTGGAGGATAGCGTCTTGGTTCTGTTTGGGATAGCACGATCCATGCACTCATTTAAGTGCTTATAAAGTGCAATTGTGTAGGATTCTGTAGTCGTAACTGTATTGTCCATCTGCATGGGTGTCATGAAGTTCTCCACTTCAGTCTTAAGAAGCATGAAGTTGGCTTTGGAGAAATTTTTTACCATGGTTTCCTTAATGGAGGGTGGAGGCAGGATGTGGATATCTAGGGTAATTAGCTTATGGTCGGAGCAGACCAATGAGGTGTTGACTTCAGGTGTGGAACACCGGTCACTCATATTGGTAATGACTAGATCCAGGATATTGTTGCCCCTGGTGGGGGTGTGGATAAGTTGATCCAGGGCATTGGAGTTTATGAATTCCAGAAAGCATTGAGCGAAGTAGTTGGTACATGAGTAGTTTTCCCTGTTAATGGTGGGGTAGTTGAAATCGCCCATTATTAGGGTGTTTGGTTGAACCCTAATATTTTCCAGTACATCAAGAAAAGAGGAGTGGGAATCCTGGGGCATGGTGGGTGATCTGTAGCAAGCTACAATTTGGATTGCAGTTTTGCCCAGCGTTAGTTGCACTTGGATAACCTCGGCTGCATTATGCTGAGCAACTAGCCTGGAGGTGTGGATATCCTTAATGAATATGGGCACACCTCCGCCTTTGGTGTTCCGGTCCAGGTTACCTGGCCGAAAAGTGTGGTATGAGTTGTAGCCTGGTAGTGCAGAGGTGCTTCTGGAGCCTTGAACCAGGTCTCAGTCACTGCACAGATATCGATTTTCTCCATTTTAAGGAGTGCCTCGAGTGAGTGCATTTTGAGATTTAGACTTCTAACATTGAGTAGCATCACCCTCAGTTTTTGCTTGCCTGTTCCTGTTACGGTGGTGAATTTGTCATTTGAACCTTGCCAGAAAAAGGCACTATAGGGGCGGCAAGAACCTTAGCCAATATCTGAAATCCCAGGGGTGACAGGTGCAGGCCATCTCTGGCAAAGCATCATGGTCTGTCGACCATATCATCCCAGGCAGACAGATACTGGATCCCTTTAGAATGGCACCAGAAGCTTAGCCAATTGTTGAAGTCAGTCATTTTGTCCTTGTACTGCGGCATCATTCTGGGTGATGGCAGAATGCTTCTCATGTCTAGGGTCATACTTGCCTAGGCTACAAGATCGGAGAGCTCTTCCATGTCTCTTTTCATGTAGTCCAGGGAGGTACGTCTCAGGTCGTTCACACCAACATGGACAATGACAGAGTCATATTTGTACTTGTTGGGGAGTGACCTCAGTGCGTGGGTTATGTGGCGGATCCTGGCACCCGACAGGCAGCTGACAGTAACCTTCTCCTTGTTTAGCCTGGTGAGTGGGACATCAGTGTGCCTGACTATAGAGTCGCATATGACTAGTGTGTTGGGTACGTTGTTTTGCCTTATTGGCTGTGGTTGAGTGGCACACTGAGTCTCCGGGCTATGTGTCATTTGGGTTGTGTTGGGGGGTGGAGGTTGCTTGCATTTCTGCTTTGGAGGTCTCTGTTGCTTGAGCAGATTATTATTGAGAGTCTCAGTGAGTGTTTTTGTGTTTCTATGTGTGGATTTTGGTGGTGTAGATTTAGTGAGACTATGTGATGAGTGTGGTGTGGTGCAAGTGTTTACCTTCTCTTAACTCAAGTTCAGTCTTGATTGGAGAGAACTTTACCTCCAGTTTGGCTAGATAAGTGCATCTCTCACAGGTTGTAGTGCTGGGTGGTAGGAGGAGAGGGTTGTCTGTGTACATGAGGCAATTTCTACATTGCCCCAAGATGCCCAGATTCATCAGATAGACAGGAGAGAACACTGGGAGCTGACCCTTGGACATCCCTGAATAAAAAAACTATTTTCCTCTAGATAAGTGAGGAAAGTGAGTACAAGAGCTGTTTTTCTCTAAGCAAGTGAGGAAAGTAAGTACCAAAACTGTTTTCCTCTAGGTAATGAGGAAGGTTGAATGCTGTAGTAATTAGTAGGTTATTTAGTGCTTACAAGTTCTGAACAAGTGCTGATCACAAATAAGTAAATTCAAGTGCTAAAAGTAAGAATCTGTATCTGGACTAAACTAGTTACAGGAAAGGGAGGGGGGAACAAGTGCAAATGGGGCTTTTTAATCAGAAAGTTGAGAGAGATGGAAAAACTGCCCAAATGGCCAATAGGTTCATAGGTAGATACTAGGTTATCTGCCCTAGGGCATTTATAAGCCCAGCCAGAGTGTATTTGGCTTCCGCCTCCCTATTAGATTAGCCTACTGTGCCTCTGTAAAGTAGGTCACAGAAGGTGCCCTTTTAAGATTAGTTTACTGTGCCTCTGTCTAGCAGGGACACAGAAGAGATCCCAGGGGTGAATTTGCGATTTCCCATCCACGCGGCCAGATTTTGCTTGAAGAGGGTCAGCGAGGGGATATGTCTAACATGAATTGGGATTCTATTCCAGAGTGAGGGGAGCCTCTGGGAAATTAATCTGTCCCTCCAGCATGTCCTATTTATTTTTGTGCTGAGGTTTAGGTCCCTGGTGCGTGTAGCTCTAAGGGACTTGGATTTTTTGAGGTGGAGCATGTCCATTAATTCTGGGTTTGACATGGCTTTGTACGTCAGGCATAGATTGCCTCTGAGTAGGCGGTAAGCAACTGAGTAGAGCTGGAGTTTCTTTAATCGAGCTGCATAGGACATCTGTTTGTAGCCCATGATCCTCTTGGTGAGATACTTTTGGGGTCTCTCCAGTTGCTGCAGGTGTTGGGTAAGGTACATCCCAAAAGGGGCATTGTATTCAATTATGGGCCTGATGAGTGACGAGTAGAGGGGCACAATGACCTCTTGATCTAGATGCGAACCCTTTCGTGATAAGGTGGGCTATATAGAAGGTCTTTCTAACCACTTTGGCAACGTGATTATCAAAGGAGAGATTACTATCTAAGTTTGTCCCCAAATCTCTAATTACTTCCGTACTTAATGGATTACCACCTATGTGGTCATTTGTGGGCACTTTGTTTTTCCCAAAGGGGATGACTATGCACTTTTTAGCATTTAGCTTGAGGCCGTGGCTCTGGCACCAAGCATCCGTCTCTGTGAGACCCTTTTGGAGGATGCTTGTGTCAGCTGGAGATTTGATTATAGCCCCCAGTTTGCTGTCATGTGCGAACTTTGTCAGCCATAATCCCCCCGTGTTAGCCCGAACCTCAGAGAAGTATATACCGAACATGAGAGGTACCAGAACTGAGCCCTGTGGGATGCCACTTGTAACTGGTTTGGATTTGGACATGGCACCTGCGGTTCTGACCATGTGGGTTCTATCTTTGAGCCAGTTTGCAACCCATCTTGTGATATAGGGGTTGATATTTAAGCTGGTAAGGTTATTTATGATGCCCGAGTGGGGTATTGTGTCGAAGGCTTTTGCGAGGTCCAGGTAGGCTGTGTGGACTACCTTGCTCTCATCTATGGCTTTGGTAACTGTTTCAAAGAAATCAACTAGGTTTAAGAGGCAAGATCTGCCCTTAACAAAGCCGAATTGGGTAGGGTCCAGTGTCTGGAGGCTCCCAATGTCTTTGTTCATGAGTTCTATGATAATACTCTCCATAGCTTTACAGACCAGACTAGTCAGGCTTATGGGGCGATAGTTTCCGGGGTCAGTTGTGGCACCACCTTTGTGGAGTGGGACCACTGTATGTGTACGCCATTCTTTGGGTACATATCCTGTAGTAAGGCTAAGTTTGAACAGTGACTTAATGTGAGGGTTCAGTTCTTCTTGAAGCTCATGTAAGACACAGCGTGGGACACCGTCTGGTCCCATAGATGCTGTGTTTTTTGCTTTGGAGAGGGCAGCTTTCACCTGTGCATCTGTGATGTCCGGGAGGTTACATTCAGTTGGGATAGACATTTGATCCTTTGGGGGGGAAGGGGGAGAGTTTGCACTGAATCTGTCTGCCAGGATGTTGGCTATGTCTGTAGGTTCGGTATATTTTGTACCATTATGCAACAATTCAGAGCATGTCTGGGAGTTTGCACCCATGTTCCTGACATAACTAAAGAAGGCCTTGTGATTATATTTAGTGTCTAGGGCAATTTTTCTTTCGAAACTGGCCTTTGATGATTTTATGAGGGATCGAAGTTTCTTGCTAATACTGATCAGAGATGCCTTCCCTTTTTGGGATTTTGCTCTGTCATGTAGTAGCTTCCTCCTTCTGTTGTATAGCTTATTTATGGCCGGGGTCCACCAGACCGGTCTTCTGTTTTTGGAGGAGTGAGTCTTGGTTTTATTTGGGATAGCACGATCCATGCATTCCTGCAGGTGCTCATAGAATGCATTTGTAAAGCATTCTGCGGATTGAGCTGTGTTATCCTCTGGCCCAGGGGCTTTGAAGGATTCCACCTCAGTCTTGAGAAGTGTAAAGTTGGCTCTTGAGAAATTCTTTACAGTGATTTCCTTGGCTGGGGGTGGGGACGGGATATGGATGTCCAAAGAAATTTGTTTATGGTCTGATCTTACCAATGAGGGGTTTACCTCTGGTGTGGAACATAAGAGTCCCCATGTTGGTGATGACCAGGTTCAATATCTTGTTCCCTCTTGTGGGAGTGGTGACCAGTTGTTCCATTGTGTTAGAGTTTATAAATTCGAGGAACCGTTGGGCGAGGGTGTTTGGGCTTGAGTAGTTTTCCCAGTCAATGTTTGGGTAGTTGAAGTCACCCAATAGCATAGTGTTTGGAGAGACCTTCATATTCTCCAGTGTTCTCAGGAATGCCAAGTGGGGTTCTTATAATAGGGAGGGTGTTCTGTAGCAGGCTACAAACTGAAAGGCAGTTTTGCCTGCTGTTAGTTGCACATGGATGGTTTCCGATGCTTCGTGCAGTGCCACTAACCTGGAGGTATAGGTATCTTTGATGAATATAGATACCCCCCCCTCCTTTTGTGCTTCGGTCCGAGTTTTGGGGCCAATACGCATGGTATGAGTTATAACCTGGTAGTGCTGGGGTGCTCTCAGGCTCCTTGAACCAGGTTTCTGTTACTGTACAGACATCAATTTTCTCCATACTGAGGAGAGCCTCGAGTGCGTGCATCTTGAGGTTTAGACTTCTGGCATTGAGTAGCATTACCTTTATTTTTTTTATCCTTGGGTTGTCTATGGAGGTGGGTTTGTCCTTTGAGCCTTGCCTAAAAAAGGCACTATGGGGGTGGCAAGAGCCTTCACCAGTATATGAAAGCCTAAGGGTGACAGGTGCAAGCTGTCCCTAGCGAAGCAACGTGGCTTGTCGAGCATGTCATCCCAGGCTGACAGACCTGGATCCCATTTGAATGACACCAATAATTTAGCCAATTGTTGAAACTGATCATTTTGTCTTTATACTGTGGCATCATTCTTGGTGAGGGCAAGATGCTACTCAAGGTCAGGGTCATACCAGCCTGGGCTACATGGTCAGAGAGCTCCTCTATGTCTCTTTTCATGTAGTCCAGGGAGGTACATCTCAGGTCATTCACACCAGCATGGACAATGACGGAGTCATACTTGTACTTGCTTTGGAGTGACCTGAGTGCTTGCGTTATGTGGCAGATCCTGGCACCCGACAGGCAGCTTACAGTGACCTCCTCCTTGTTCATTCTGGTGAGCGGGACGTCAGTGTGCCGGACAATAGAGTCCCCTATAACAAGTGTATTTGGTGTGTTGTTTGGCCTTAAGGGCTGTGACTGTGAGGCACACTGATTTTGTGAGATAATTGATTCATGGGTATTGTTGAGGGGTGGCTGTTGCTTGGATATCTGCTTAGGAGGTCTTTGTTGTTTAGGCAGATTTAGAGCCTCCGAGTATGTTTTTGTGTTGGGTATGCAGATGCAATAGGTCTGTGTGAGACTGAATTTGTGGTGTGGGTGGTTACCTTTTCCTCCTGACTGACAGTGCCAATCTTGGGTTGAGAGAGCTCTACCTCCAGTTTGGCTTTGTAACTGCATCTCTCACATGTATTAGAGTTTGTTGGAAGGAGGAGAGGGTTGTCTGTGTATATAAGGCAATTGTAACATTGCCTCAAAATTCCCAGATTCACCAGCTGGACTGGAGAGTAACCTTGAAACTGACCCTTGGACATACCAGATTAGTATAGGGAACTGTTTTTTTACTGATCAGATTAGGGAAGGGAACTGATTTTTCACTTGATCAGGAAGGACCAATCGGGCGCCTAATACTTATGAGAAGTCAAGGATGGTGTAGTGGTTTAGTTAGTTAGTGTTTCCTTATAAGAGCTGAGCAAGTGCAGGGCTTTAGAAAGAGAATAGAGTGATTACTTTGAGAGTTTGAACAGTTCTAAGGGAAAAGTGAAGAGCAGACTTTGTGGAGCCTGGAATAGTTTAAACCTGTTTAGGCGGCGCTGCCCGACGTTGCTCAGTGCGCAAAACCACGCAAAAAGAGAGTTGTAGGGTTTTAAGAGACAGAGATCAAGGAGTTTAGAATTGACCCAAAATGGCCAATAAAACTACAGCTTCTAGGTAGTAACCACTCCTCCAGGGACAGGCAGGCTGTTCAGTGTTAACCACTCCCACTGGTGAACACAGAGACTTCCTTTAGCCCAAGCAAGCACTGGCCTTCTAGAAACTTCCAAACAGTTCAGAACAGCAAATCTGTAACTGAACTTTCTTAACTTTCAGAAAGTGGGAAAAAGCAAGATTTTTTTTTCTTTTTGTTGTAGTTTAAAGGTAGCAGAGATACACAAGCAGCAAAATAATCACAACAGTGCAATAAATGACCCCACACTTGAGTGCTAGGCCAAAATCAGGTAAAATGCAGTTTTTAGAGAAAAAAACGATTTTAAATTAAGTGCAACACAGGAAATGCAGTAAACAGGCTCTAGATGTGTTCCAAGTACTGTTACTGTTACAGATATAAACTTTAGCAAGCCAGAAAATGCCAAAAAGTAGGCAGCAAAGCAGTAAAACTTAACAAAAAATCAGAAGAAAATACTTAAAATCACAAAAGTGGCTCCTTTTCTTCTCTCGGCGTTTTCTCCCCTTGGTAGGTGCTTCAGCAACAACTAGCAAGCCTGAAAAGATGCCAAAACCACGAGGCAGCCGGGTTTTAAGAGAGACAGATCAATTTCTGGGCCAGAACCACTCCTTATGTGGTAGATAGGTTACCTAGTGCTTACCACTTCCACTGATAAGCTAGAAGGCTTCCCTCCAACACAGAAAGCTTGGGGGGGCTCAGAAGCTTACATACAGTGGAAACTATGGCCCAAAATGCAGAATCCTTTATAAAAGCATTCTATGGACACCTACTGGAATGCATGGAGCATGCTATCCCAGATAAAACCAAGACTCACTCCTCCAAAGGCAGAAGACCTGTCTGGTGGACCCCGGCCATAAATAAGCTATACAATAGAAGGAGAAAGCTACTACATGATAGAGCAAAATCCCAAAAAGGGAAGGCATCTCTGATCAGTACTAGCAAGAAACTACGATCCCTCATAAAATCATCTAAGGCCAGCTTCGAAAGAAAAATTGCACAAGACACTAAAGATAATCACAAGGCCTTCTTTAGTTATGTCAGAAACCTGGGAGGCAACTCCCAGATATGCTCTGAGTTGCTGCAAAATGACAAAAAATACACTGAACCCACAGGCATTGCCAACATCCTGGCAGAAGGGTTCAGTGCAAATTCCCCCCCCCTTCCCCCCCCAAAAGAGCAAATGTCTATCCCAACAAAGTGTAGTCTTCCTGAGATCACAGATGCACAGGTGAGAGCTGCCCTCTCCAAAGCGAAAAACACAGCATCAATGGGACCAGACGGTGTCCCGGGCTGTGTCTTACACAAGCTCCAAGAAGAACTAAACCCTCATATAAAGTTACTGTTCAATCTCAGCCTTACTACAGGATATGTACCCAAGGAATGGCATACAGCAACAGTGGTCCCACTCTACAAAGGTGGTGCCACAACAGACCCCAGAAACTATCACCCTATAAGCCTGACTAGCCTGGTCTGCAAAGCTATGGAGCATATCATCATGGAGATCATAAACAAACAAAGACATTGGGAACCTCCAGACACTGGATCCTACCCAATTCGGCTTTGTTAAGGGCAGATCTTACCTCTTGAACCTGGTCAACTTCTTTGAAACAGTTACCAAAGCCATAGATGAAGGGAAGGTAGTCCACACAGCCTACCTGAACATCGCAAAAGCCTTCGACACAATACCCCACTCGGGCATCATAAATAAGCTCACCAGCTTAAATATCAACCCCTATGTCACAAGATGGGTTGCAAACTGGCTCAGGGATAGAACCCACATGGTCAGAATAGCAGGTGCCATGTCAGACTCTAAACCAGTTACAAGTGGCATCCCACAAGGCTCAGTCCTGGGACCTCTCTTGTTCAGTATATATTTCTCCGAGGTACAGGCTAACATGGGTGGACTATGGCTGACCAAGTTCGCAGATGGCTGCAAACTGGGTGCCGTAATCGACTCTCCGGCTGATACAAGCATCCTCCAAAAGGGTCTCACAGAGACGGATAATGGTGCCAGAGCCATGGCCTAAAGCTAAATGCCAAAAAGTGCATAGTCATCCCCTTTGGGAAAAACAAAGTGCCCACAAATTACCACATAGGTGGTAATCCATTAAGTATGGAAGAAGTAATTAGGGACTTGGGGACCCAGGTAGATAGCAATCTCTCCTTTGACAATCACGTTGCCAAAGTGGTTAGAAATACCTTCTATATAGCCCACCTTATCACGAAAGGGTTCACATCTAGATCAAGAGAGGTCATTGTGCCCCCCATAATTGAATGCAGTGCCCCATTTGGGATGCACCTTACCCGACACCTGCAGCAACTGGAAAGACCCCAAAAGTACCTCACCAAGAGGATCAAGGGGCTCAAACAGATGCCCTATGCAGTTCAGCTAAAGAAACTCCAGCTCTACTCAGTTGCGTACCGCCTACTCAGAGGCGATCTGTGTCTGACGTATAAAGCCATGTCCAACCCAGAATTAATGGACACGCTTCACCTCAGGAAATCCAAATCCCTTAGAGCTACACGCTCCAGGGACTTGAACCTCAGCACAGAAATAAATAGGACATGCTGGAGGGACAGATTCATATCCCAGAGGCTCCCCTCAATCTGGAACAAAATCCCAATCCATGTTAGGCAGAGCCCCTCACTGAACCTCTTCAAGAGAAATCTTGACGAGTGGATGGGAGATCGTAAGTTTACCCCTAGGATCTCTTCTGTGTCCCTGCTTGACAGAGGGTACAGTAAACTAACCTTAAAAGGGCTACCTTCTGTGACCTACTATACAGAGGCACAGTCAACTAATCTAAAAGGGTGGCGAAAGCCAAACACACTCTTGCTAGGCTTATAAATGCCCTAGGGCAGATAGCTTAGTATCAACCTATGAACCTACAGTCCTGGATACAGCAAATCTGAATCTGGACTACACTAGTTACAGGAAAGGAATTTTTTTTTTTTTTTACCTATACATACTTATCTAAATGTATCAATGTAATCTACAATTGTTAGAAATAAATAATAATATACACACATGTGTGTGTAGAATTTTGTGTAAGGGCCCACACACCTTCTTTGTACCGGGGTCCAGAGTTTTTCTTGGTGGCCCTGGATGGTAGTATATAAAACAGGCAATTGTATACTGTGCTGTAGCATAATTTGTGTTTGTAATGTGTTTATTCTGTAAAGTTACACCTGCACAGTACATTACTACCACTGATGTCTGCCCTTGATATTCATACATGCATTGTTGAGAATAGTAGATAAGCAATTATATGTATATGTGTATAGTGCTACAAAGCAAAGGGGGGATGTAAGCTTCCTGTGATTCTGAGAATGAATTTTGAAAGGTTCAAGTGAATTATAATATATTTTAACTCTATGGAGGCACAAAGCATTGTGGATATTTTTTGTAACTTTTTCTCCCAGTGCCTGCCATCATCCGACCGCATCTTGGTCCATCAGCCCATTCATTCCCTTCAATGGGCAAGATGTGACCAAAAGACTCATCCAGGCAGCCATGATGGTTGGTTTAAGGATTTCTTCCACTTTTTTCAAGGCCCTAACCTCACACATACCCTGCATGTCAGAGGAAGGGGACAAGAAGTGGAATGTCCACTGAGGATTTCCATCAAATTCTACAAGGGGCATTCCCTCCAAGTAGCCTTGCCTCTCCCCCGTGGCACAAGCAGTGGTGACTCCAGCCTCTAGCAGGAGAATCGCACTGCCCTGTTTGCCTCTGAGTATATGTAGCTCCCCTCCCACACAGGAGAGGTGAGACATCTATGCCCTTCACTCCACCCTCTGTCTGTCTGTTTCTTCCAGTGCTGGGACCACTAATTGAGTCCCAGTCACCAAGATCGCAACTAGGGCTGCATCTCTCTGTGCCATGGAGCCAGGCTAAGGCACATGACATTATTTAATTATATCATTTATGCAGTTTATTTGTAGTTATATTTAAAATTATAGTGTTTCCTTACTTCATTCTCTTTCAAAATGAAACTAAGCTGTACACTCACCAAATTACAGGGTTATGTACTTTAGAAGGGTATTGTCTTAATCTGTGACTTTTAAAGTATGACATATTACTTATTGAAGATTTTTAATTAGAATAGTCATCTTTCTTTTCTGCTTTAGGTTCTGAAACTAGCAGGGGGCCAGGTGATGGAGCCAATTATGAGCCTTAATATTGCCGTGAGTGATAACTACCTCAGTACAGTGTTGGCTGACCTTGCACAGAAGAGAGGCAGCATTCAAGAAATTCAAAGTCGTCAGGACAACAGAGTTATTCTTGCAACCGTTCCACTGGCTGAAATGATGGTATGTGCTTAGAGGAACTTGTGCCTGTTTTCCTTAAGGCTCTAAACTAGCAAATTTGTAATGTACAATGAATGACACAGGTTAAGAAGAACCGTACATATTTATTAAAAGTAATAAACTCATGCATGCTTGCAGTACAGGCACATCTGTATAGTGGATAGCATCACTTCTGCAACAGTGCTGTAACACAGAACACCAAGTATTTCTCCTTTGCAAGATCGTAAAGAGAGTCAGGTCAGTAGCTGCCACTTTCTGTTGTTCTCAGAGGTAGTAAGCACATCTGTAATGATCTTCTTAAGAGTATAAGTGTCTAGCCTGCAACAGTGTTATGTTTCAGGTGTTGCACAGTGGCTTACTGTTGTTGAAACTGGTGTCTTTTTGTAAAATTATGCTTCAGATAAATGTGGACATTGGGTCCTTACTTAGCTTAGCCAAGTTGTGAAGTAATTAGTGGAGTAACCACTTTCTAATATGACAAAAAGTTAAAAAGCTTGTCAAAAGCATTTCTCTTAAATAACTGATTATATAATAGGATTTATTTTCTTAACATCATCAGTGCTACTGTTTTACCAACTTGTGGCAGTACATTTTGTTTATTTATTTGTTCTTTGTTGTCTGGTTTAGTCCCTCTAGGCTAGTAGCCTCTTTTCAGGGGAGACTCGATATGGTATTTATTGTACTAGGGGAAATTTGGCCAGGGCACCATGGAACTTGCTTTACTCATTTTTCTAAGTGCCATGAAATTTTTTGCTTCCTCCTGTGCTACCACTAACTCAACCAAATGGGGCCTCTGTTTGCTGTCTCACCAGAGAACGGCACACTCATGAGTGCAGCATGTACCACAGCTGCATTGCGGGTTCATCAATTTCAAAATTAATCCAATCACCTGGAGTGGGAATAAAACCCACAGTATGCTGTGCTTCCACCACCAGAGGTGAGCGTGCTACCTGTGGAGCATTTGTTTTAAATCTAGGGAACATCTGTATTTTTTGTCATAGATATCTGTCATGCAAACAGGTTCTATGTATGTTCTGGTGAATGTTTA
The DNA here is from genome assembly GCF_019279795.1 of Protopterus annectens. Classification (NCBI taxonomy): domain Eukaryota; kingdom Metazoa; phylum Chordata; order Ceratodontiformes; family Protopteridae; genus Protopterus; species Protopterus annectens. Next base: position 454,491,223 of record NC_056730.1, on the reverse strand, counting down.
CATCACTAGAGTTGGTATGAAGGGTGTTGTTAGTTTTGGATAAGTACATGCCAAAAGGGGGCATTAATGCTCTGTTACTAGTCTGATAAGGGAGGAGTGTAGGGGACCGATGACTTCTTTCAGTTTAGACAGTATACCTTTAGTGATTATCTTGCTGTATAAAAGGACTTCCTAACCACAGTGGCCACATGGTGGTCAAAGGAAAGTTCATTGTCTATGAAAGTGATCAGGTCCCTAATGACCAAGACATTTTTTTTTGGAGGGGGGGGTGATTGAGTTGTTCACTTATGCGATAAGAGCAAGGAGCTCCTAAGTTAATAAATGACATGATTATGTGTTTCTTGGCATTTAATTTGAGGCAGGAATCCATGTACCACTTGTTGGTGTGTGTTAGGCTCTCCTGTAGGATCCGGAGATCAGCTTGGGTATTTACTATAGCTCTTGAGTTTGCAATCATCAGCAAACTTCATCAACCACAGACCTTAGGTGTCAGCCTTGATGTCAGAACAGTAATTGCCAAAGAGGAGTTGTCACAAGACGGATCCCTGGGGACCACCATTAGTGACCATGCTGTTTAATGAGAGTACACCTCCAACATTGACAGACTGGATTTGTTTGGTGAGCCAGTTACTTATTTAGTGGAGAACACAGGAGTTAACATTTAGTTGGATTAACTTATCAGTGGTGATGCTCGCATGTAGAATGATGTCAAAGGCCTTTGCTAAGCCCAACTAAGTAGTGTGGACTAATTTGCCAGAATCTAATACCTCGGTGACTTATTCAAAAAAGAAAGATGTGCCAAAACCAAAATAGTTTGAGTCCAGGGTTTGCAAACTGACTATGTCCTTGTTAAAGAGGTCAATAATGACACACTCCGTTCCTTTGCAGGTAATGGTAGTGAGGCTTATGGGCCTTTAGTTCCCTGGATCAGTAGTGAAGTCCCTCTTTATGAAGAGAGATGACCGCAATCTCTCTCCATATATTTGTCAAAAACAGTAGCGAGACTAAGACCAAACAGAGTTAATAAAGAATTGGATTGACAGTGTTTGGTGTTGAGAAAACAGCTTGGGACATTATCCAGACTTATGGAGCTTGTGCTCTTAGTCTTGTAAAGAGCACTTAGGACTTGCTTAGAAGTGGTTGGAGGTGTGACATAGGCATGCTAATGCTCTGTGAATAGTTTAGGGAAATAAAGTTTGCAACAAAATTTTCTACCCATACTTTGCTTATGTCTTTAGCGGATGACTATGTGCCATTATTTAGAATTAATTCAGAGCATTGCCAGGTAATACTTCTACATTTTCTGCCTTAGTATAGAAGGCTTTGTGGTTGCTCTTTACCTGCATGGCAGTTCTCACTTTATATCTGTTCTTGTAAGATTTGATTTTGTTTCTAAATTCTTTGTTGATTTCTTTTAAGTTCATCTATAGCTGATGGGGTGTCAGGTTTGCTTTTATGAACTATAAGTTTCTTCCTGTTATTGTATAGTTTGTTAATACAGAGGTTCTATCAGATGGATTTGTTCTTGAATTTGGCACTGTATTTATTCCTTATGGGGCAGAAGTCTCAATTCAGGCTTAAAGAGAGGCATAGAGTTTATCTGAGACAATTGCTGCATGAGATATGGGTCATCTAGGGAAGGAGAATATTTGAAACTGATCAGGTTGTAAGTTAGTTGGAGTAGATTCATCTTGGAAAAGTCCGAATATGGTAGGGTTGTGAGGTAATGCAAGACTTGTACATACGATAAATGTTACTGCACAGAGATCTGATTTAAATACTTATTTGGTAGCTGTGGGTACAGAACATAGTGGCACTATATTGGTGAAGAATGGTAGTTTTGTGTCCCTTATTGTAATTTGGGAGTTGAACTAGTTGATCTGAGGAGTTGGCATTAACGTAGTCCAGGAGTTCTTGTGCAAATTTACTTTTGGTGGCATAGTTACCCAAGTAAATGGAAGGATAATTGAAGGTGTTAGTGTTGGGTTCAATAGGGAAGGATGACAGTTTATTTAAGAAAGACTCATTGTTTGCCTTTGTCATGGAGGGGGGATGTGGTAGTGTGGTAGTGAATTTTGTTCAATGTGAGTAGGACATGGAGGGGGTGTATCCATATTCATCAAGGAAGCCCACACCTCCAGGTTGGTGGCAACGCACGAAGCATCGGAAACCATCCAGGTGCAATTAACCATAGGCAAAACTGCTCTACAATTTGTAGCATGTTACAGGCCACCCTCTCAAACTCAGGAACCCCACACAGCCTTCCTGAAGACACTGGAGGGTATAAATGTATCTCCAAACACCATTATATTGGGTGACTTCAACTACCCGAATATAGACTGGGAACATTACTCAAGCCCCAACTTTCTAGCCCAAAGGTTCCTGGAGTTCATAAATTCAAATGCCATGGAACAACTAGTCACCGCACCCACATGAGGAGAAAATATTCTAGATCTCATCATCACAAACATGGGGACAAAATGCTCCACACCGAAGTATATCCTCATTGGTGAGATCAGATCACAAACTTATCTCATTGGAAATCCACATCCCCCCACCCCAAACAAAAGACCACAGTGAAGAACTTCTCTAAAGCAAACTTCACACTACTCAAGACTGGTGTGGTATCCTTCAAGGCCCCGAGCCAGTGGAAACCACAACCCAAGCTGGAAGCCCTTACAAATGCCTTCTACGAACACCTCCAGGACTGCATGGATCAGGCAATCCCTAATAAAACCAAGACTCTTTCCACCAAGGGCAAACGTCCAGTCTGGTGGACCCCAGCCATAAACAAACTTTACAATAAGAGGAGAAAGCTGTTACATGATAGAGCAAAATCCATAAAAGAGAAGACACCCTTGATCATTATTAGTAAAAAAATACGAGCACTCATAAAATCATCCAAGGCCAAATTTGAGAGACAAATTGCAATAGATTCAAAAGACAATCATAAGGCCTTCTTCAGCTGTGTTAGAAACCTGGGTGGAAACTCCTAGATATGCGCAGAATTAGTCCAAAATGATACAAAAATCACTGAACCCACAGACATTGCGAACATACTGGCAGACAGGTTCAGTGCAAACTTCACCCACCTCTCCACCCCAAAAGGAGAGAGAACTATCCCAGCGGAGTGTAGCCTCCCAGACATCTCTAATGCGCAGGTGAAAGCTGCTCTCTCTAAAGCTAAAAACACAGCATCAATGGGACAGGATGGTGTCCCCGGCTGTGTGCTACATGAACTCAACGAGGAACTAAACCTGCATATAAGGCAGCTGTTTAATCTTAGCCTTACCACAGGATACGTGCCCAAGGAGTGGCGTACGGCAACTGTGGTCCCACTCCACAAAGGCGGTACCTCTACGGACCCTGGAAATTACCGCCCCATAAGCTTAACAAGCCTGGTCTGCAAAGCTATGGAGAGGATCATAATGGAACTCCTAAACAAAGACATAGGGGACTTGCAGACATTGGACCCGACCCAGTTTGGCTTTGTCAAGGGCAGATCATGCCTTTTGAACTTGGTCGACTTCTTCAAACAGTCACCAAGGCCATTGATGAGGGAAAGGCAGTCCATACAGCCTACCTTGACCTTGCAAAAGCTTTACACAATACCCCACTGGTATTATAGAGAAACTTACCAGCTTAAATGTAAACCCATATGTCACAAGATGGGTTGCAAACTGGCTAAAGGACAGAACCCACAGGGTTAGAGTTGCTGGCGCCATGTCAGACTCCAAGCCGGTCACAAGTGGGGTCCCACAGGGCTCAGTCCTTGGCCCCTGTTGTTCGGCATCTACTTCTCAGAAGTACAGGCAAACATAGGAGGACTATGGCTGACAAAGTTTGCAGATGACTGCAAACTGAGTGCCATAGTGGAAAGTACATCGGACACAGATATCCTTCAGAGGGGTCTCACGGAAACTGATAACTGGTGCCAGAGCCATGGCCTGAAGTTAAATGCCAAAAAATGTATAGTCATACCCTTCGGGAAAAACAAGGTAACCCCAAGCTACCATATAGGTGGCAATCCATTAAGCACAGAAGAGGTTATCAGGGACCTGGGGACCCAGGTTGACAGTGGCCTTTCTTTTGACACTCACATTGCTAAAGTGGTTAGAAAGACCTTCTACATTGCCCACCTGATCATGAAGGGATTCACATCCAGATCAAGTGAGGTCATTGTTCCCCTGTACTCTTCACTTATCAGACCAATGATCGAGTACAATGCCCCATTCAGGATGTATCTCACCCGACACCTGCAGCAATTGGAGAGACCCCAAAAGTTCCTCACCAAAAGGATAAAGGGACTCCAAAATCTGTCATATGCTGCCAGACTGAAGAAACTCCAGCTCTATTCAGTCGCATACCACCTGCTCAGAGGTGACCTGTGCCTGACATACAAGGCCATGACCAACCCGAGATTAATGGACATGCTCCACCTCAAAAAATCCAAATCTACCAGATCCACTAGAGCAAGCGACTTAAACCTTAGCATGGATATAAATAGGACATGCTGGAGGGATAGATTTGTCACCCAGAGACTCCCTATGCTGTGGAATAAAATCCCAGTCCATGTGAGGCAGAGCACCTCGCTGGCTCTGTTCAAGAGAAATCTTGACCGGTGGATGGGAGATTGTAGGTTTACCCCGGGAATCATCTCTGTGTCACTGCTGGACAGAGGCACAACAAACTAATGGGCACAGTATTTTTTAACATAAGGGGTGGCGTAAGCCACAAAACTTTGGGCTAGGCTTATAACTGCCTTAGGGTAGATAGCCTAGTATAAACCTATGAACCTATGGATGAGCTCAAGGTCATTGTCCTGTATTCTGAGTCTGTAGGTGAAATATTGTTTAAAGAACACAGATGTACTCCTTCCATCTAGGGTCTATGTCACATAGTCGAAGTTCCATAACTCTGAACACCTAATGGTCGAACCATTATGTTCGAAGTTACAGAACATCGACTAAGTAAAAAAATATATATAAAATGGACAACAAAATAAATTGTTAATTAAATCCTCACACCCCCCTGCTACTTAAATATACCAACTCCGAGATCGCACTACATTGAAGTGAATGGAAACCTCTGCTTATGGAGATTTCCATTCAAATGCCCGAACTTTTACGAATTCAAAGGTATGGTCCCGACCATATGTGGTTTGAACTTGTAAAAGTTCGACTACGTGATAGGAACCCTTCCGGCTATCCCTTCAGATTCAACATTTTTTTTTTTACATAGGCAGTCGTACATTTATATAAATGAAAACAAACCATATTGATATACGTTCAGTTGCAAACATTATACATCCCTTATATAATCTTCTACTTAATCATTATCATTCGACCATTACATAGGTCATTCAATTCTTGCCCTCCATTAAACTTACTCCTCCCCAAAACATTATTCTGCATGTATTGTTCCTACAGTCCCCATATTTTTCTGTGTAATTTGCTCCTACCCTTTTATTAAAAAAAAACATTTCCAGTTCTTTTATCTCTGTTACTATATTCACTACTTCTAGTATGGTTGGTTTAGACTTTGATTTCCATTTTCTAGTAACTGCATTTTTAGCAGTCACCAGAATTAAACTCAACAAGGCCTTACTATGTCTAGACAATTACATTTCTGTATCACAGCTCAGCAAATCGTTTCCTTACTTATCCCAATTTGCTCACCCAGTATTTCGACAGACTAGTCTGCAGGGAATTTTTAAAGTCTGCCAAGACTTTGTTGCATATTTGAGAGCCATACATATAGCCTCCCATTGTTTCTTTTGAATTGCTTATCCAATCTCTCTTCCCAATTCTTTCTAACCTCCTCTGATTGATTCTTATAGTTATCAGCAATATTTTATATGCTGTACTAATTATCCCTTTTTTAAAAGTAGCTTCTGTTCTAGAGTCTACTAAAAACTCTACCAGTGATGGTTTTTCACTTAGATCCCCATATTCCTCTTTCTTTGCCCATACTGTTGTTGCCAGTTTCCCCCAGTAAATTCTAGTCCCCTGAAGCCTATTCTCTGCACCCCTAATTGCAGTCATCCCTACTGGCAGAATCTCCTTTTTCCATTCCCATGTTGGCTTAGTTCTTAAAATACTTTCTGTAACTTTATGAATATAATATTCTCCATGATTATTGTTATTCTCCTTAAGGATCTCATCCAAAAACCCATTCTCTCCTTATTTCTTGAGTCTTCCCCTTTCATCGTCATCCCTTTCACCTTTAAATTATAGGTTTCTGCCTGTGCTATGCATTAGAGCCTTAACTATCTAACTCTGAAATATTTCTTCAGACCAGGTAGTCCCAAACCACCTTGTTCTTTTGGAAGGATCAGCTTATCGTCCTTGACTCTTGCCCTATACTCCTCCCAGATAAAATCCTTTAGCTCTTTATTAATTCCTGTCCACAACTTTCTCCTCTGGTTGATAAGAATATGCCTGACCTCTGTTATAAAACTAAAGGGACTTAAATCATTTTCACTGCTAGTATCTTGCTATCTGTATCCATAAAACAGAGCTTCTAGGTTTTCAATTTTTGTATTTTTTGTTTAGTCTCTTCCCACATACCCTTAGATGCCTAACAGTATCTTTTTTAACCCGTACACCTAAGTACTTCATTTTTTTCATGTCCCCATAAATATAAGTATTGCTGAACCAATTTGTATGTGGATACATAGTTTACAGTTATTGCCTTTGTTTTATCTGCATTAATTTTGTATTCTGAAAAGACTTGAAACTGTCTCAGAATGTTTCACAACACGGAAATATCTTTTTTTCTGGGTTTATCAGGTACAAAATAATATCATCTGCAAATAAAGCCATCTTTTCTTGGTTACCATGCCAATTATATCCTTGAATTTCTGAGTCCCTTTTCTAAATATAACACAAATAACAAAGGGGAAAGACGACACCCCTCCCTAGTTCCTCTTTTCAGACAGAACTTATCAAGTAGGATCCCCCCCCCCCCAAGTTTAATTTTCACCTCCGATCCGCCTTCTAATTAAGTTTATTATACTGTCAGGGAATGCAAATGCTTCTATTGCCTGCTCATAAACTCCCAGTTTACTCGGTCAGATGCTTTCTCTGCATCAAGCTCCTTCCCTCCACAAAACCAAATTGATCCATATCGATCAATTTTTTTATCACCTTTGTCATTCTTTTAGCCATTATAGACATCAACACTTTATAATTTTAGTTTAGGATTGAAATGGACATACATGATGCTGGATCTGATGGGTCTTTATCATCTGTAGGTAATACAGCCACCACAACTTTCTTCCAGGATGTTGGTGCTTCTCCTCCTTTTATAGTACTGTTAAACAAAACCTTCCAGATCTTTATCACTTTTTCCCCCTCCTATCTTCCAAACTTCCACAGAAATGCCATCTATTCCTGGAGACTTTCCTGTAGATTGGTTATACATCACTATTCTTATCTCATCTCCTCCTCTCCTAGCTGTTATTAATTGAGCCTCATCTTCCCCTAACCTTGGCATATTTAATTTTTCCATAAACATTTAAATGTGTACTTTTATTTGATTTCCACATTTCTCTGCTTTATACTGACTTTCATAACATTTCCAAAATGTTTCTAACACCTCTACAGGAACTCTATTTTCCTTCTTATAGGCTCCATCAGCTTGGCTACAATCCTTTCTACTTTCTGTTGTCTGAGCCATTATGCTAAAAGCTTTTGTGCTCTGGAGTTATCAAAAAGCAGTTACTTAACAGCAACCTTTCTAAATTCATGCATATTATCCAGGTAGTCCTTTATTTTCTATTTAGCACTCTGCAGTGGTGCCTCTTCTTGTTCTGTGACACTCTCCCTATTATGTAACACTTTAACCTTTGTCAGTCCCTTCAAATAATTCTTGTTACTTTTCATTTCATCATCATCTTCTTTCGGCTGTTCCCGATAGGGGTCACCACAGCGGATCATCTGATGTTCTTCATCTCACATTGCTGCAGTCCTTACATATGGGGGTAGTCCGCTGTCCTCGGTCGGCCCGAATACCAAAGTATTAGGCTGACGTCGGTCAAGGCACTTAAAACTGACATCAGGACGTCAGGGTACAAAAGCGCATGACCGACGTCATATCCTCAGTCTTTTTTGCCGCATGGTCCGATGCAGAAGCAGCGTTGCAAGTGCCGTTCGGCGTTCTGAAATTTTTCGTGTTCGGAGTTTCAGACCGAATCCAAGTTGGCTAAGTACCCCGTTGGGGATTATTTTGTTTTTTTCTTGCCTCAGTGTAGTACCGGATGTCAGAAAAAGTGAATAATTGTATTTCTTGTGGGAAACAGATACCGCATAGGGATTATCATTCTTTGTGCATTCCTTGTTTGGGGCCTGAGCACGGTAGTTGGGTGTCGCTTTTGTGCTAGGTTCAATAAGCACTATTAAGCGAAGGTTAGATTGTGCTAGGCTGGTCTTGAAGCGGTGCAATTGTAATATGCCGCCGGATTCTCCTGGCGCCCGCTTCCACGAAGAAGCGCAAAGACAAAACAGTTAAGCCCAGGCAAGATGAGTCGTCCGTTCCGGACGCCGGTTCTTTAGAGGCTTCAGTGGAACCGGTGGGTCCGACGGAGACTTCTTTAGAGTCTCAGGGGGAGTCTTTAATTTTGCAGGATGTGGCCTCTCTTGAGGCAGGGCAGGCTGAAGGGGCTTCTCAGGTTACTGTACTCCCCTCCCTTCCCAGGGTGGTTAGGCCCTCTCCTTCTGTTTCCAAGGCTTCTCCCAGGGGCAGGCCAGGTTTAGCTTCTGTTGGTGTCACTCCTAGTTCAGCAGGGTCTGTGCCTAAGAAGCACATGCTTAAAATGGCAGAAGATTTGATTACTCTAATTAGAGGTTCTTTGCCCCCTCCTGATAAGAGGCCTAGGGTGGAGCCAGAGTTGGGAAGTTTTGAACAGGCTTCAGATGTTTCAGTGTCTTGCTGAAGACTTGCAGGAGTAGTCTCCTTATTCTGATTCTGATGCAGAAGATTCCACTTCTTCTGCTTCTCCTCCAGAGGATTTTTCTTTTTCAGAGACACTTCACTCTATGAGGGAGCATTTTAAGTGGGAAGGTCAAGACTTCTCTGATTCTCGGAAAAGGCTTAGGGAATTTTTGCTTTTACCTCAACATAGGCCCTTAGCTATACCACCTGTTCTGGATGTTGTGCAGGATGTGTTTTCAGAGGCTTCGCTTAATCCTGATTCTCTGCCTCCTGCGCCTGTTAAACCAGATAGGTATTACAGGGTGCCTGAGGCTCATAAATATCTTTATAAGAGTCCTAGGGCGGACCCAGAAACTATTAGTCAGGGACCCAAGGGTGTCAAGGCCTCTGTTGTAAAAAATCCGGTTCCTCTAGATAAAGAGGCCAGAGCTTTGGATAGATGGGGAAAGAAGGTCTATACTTCTTCTACCTTAGCAATGAGGGCTTTGAATTGCCAGTTTCATATGTTGAAATATCAAAACTTTCTTCTTTCTCAATTGAAATCTAAGGTGGATGCTCTGGCAGAAGGCATTGAGTGTAAAGAATTACAAGATTTGGTGCATGTCTCTGAGCAGGTTGGTAAGCATTCTTTACAATGTGGTTTTGATGCTGTGCAGGCCTCGTCTAGGGTGGCTGCCACTGGTTCAGTTCTTCGCAGGCATGCCTGGCTGAAGGATCAGACTTTTCTGACCATGTTAAAACAAGGATTTTGGATGCTCCTTTGCAGTCTGAAGTGTTGTTTGGTCCACCTGTGGAATCAGTCTTGAAGAAAATGGAGGACAAGGCTAAGTCTATGCAGACTGTTAAGGATTTTGCAAGTTCAGCCTCCAAAGTTTAGTAGGAATTGGCCTGCTAAGGGGTGGGCGTATCCTTCTTATGATTCTCAGTCTAGGGGTAGATCTAGACGTGGTAGGGGCAGAGCTCAGAGTTCCTTCAGACCTAGAACAGGGAGTTCACCTGCACAATCTTGAGTGAGGGTAGGGGCCAGTCCTTTCGTAAACAGGCCCAATGACCTACTTTTTCTGCTGCCAGATCCCTCTTGCCTGGCAGCACCTTTGGGAGGAAGGTTGGCACTTTTCAAGGAAAATTGGATTTTAATTACCCAAGACAAATGGGTACTGGATATCATACACCGAGGTTACAAGTTTTATTTCCATACCTTGCCTCCTTTCAAAGGCATGCCAGACGTTCCTCCTCAGCAAAGACTAGAGGCTCACAACCAAATTTCTCTTCTACTTCAAATAGGAGCTATACAACCGGTCCCTCTGCCAGAAGTGGGCCTAGGATTTTATTCTCGCCTGTTTCTAGTACCAAAGAAAGGGGACACGTGGAGACCCATTTTGGACTTATCTATCCTCAACACATATCTGGACATTCCCAAGTTCAAAATGTTGACGTTACAACAGCTTTTACCTCTGCTGGGCAAAGATCACTGGATGGTGACTCTGGATCTCAAGGAGGCTTACCTTCATGTTCCTATCAGGCCCAGTTGCAGGAAGTATCTGCGCTGGGCTGGGACTTTTCATTATCAGTTCTCTGCATTGCCCTTTGGCTTATCTACTGCGCCCAGAGTGTTCACGAAGGTTCTGGCTCCAGTGGTAGCTTTCTTCAGGCTAAGAGGAATACAAATCTATCCTTATTTGGACGATTGCCTGATTCTGGCTCAAGGAAAGGACGAACTTCTTCATCATTTACAGTATGTGATGGCAGTGTTAAGATGCCTAGGGTATTCTGTGAACGAAATAAAGTCCAGTCTAGTACCCTCTCAGGACATGTGCTTTCTGGGTGTGAGACTGAATACAGCATCCCAGATGGCCTTTTAACCCCGGACAAACAAAAAGAATCTTTCTCTTTATTTTCATCAATTGTCTCGTCAGTCCAGGCTGACTGCAAGGACAGTCCTTCAAGCCTTGGGGTTCATGGCATCTTGTATTCTGGTACTTCCCAATGCCAAACTGCATATGAGGAAGCTACAATGGTATCTCAAAATGTATGGGCCTTAACACTGCCAAGATATGGACACTGTCATTCAGATAATACCTTGCATTCAAAAGGAATTTTTGTGGTGGGCTCAGGAATGTCACCTAAACAAGGGACTCTCTGTGACCCGACCAGAGGCGAGTCAGATTCTAACGACAGATGCCTCAGACAAAGCTTGGGGAGCTCATCTAAATGGAAAATGGATACAAGACACGTGGCCTGCCAGACTTCAACATTTACATATCAACTTGAAGGAGATGTTAGCAGTCCAATTTGCATTGATAGCTTTCAAGGATTTACTTCTTCCAGGACAGGTGTTGATTCAAACAGACAACACAACTGTCATGTGGTACATCAACAAGCAAGGGGGGACACATTCATATCCTCTATGCAAACAAGCAATGATTTTGTGGGAGACTGCTCTCAATTTGCAGCTAAATCTTCAAGCAAGGTTTCTGCCAGGAGCACAGAACTCCTTAGCAGATGTGTTGAGCAGACAAATTATGGATCCCCACGAGTGGAAATTGGATCCTCATGTATTTCAAAAATTGACAGTGTTATGGGGAACTCCAGACATAGATCTGTTCGCTTCTCCACTGAATTACCAGCTTCCAAAGTTTTGCACGAAAAGGTTTCATCCCACAGCTTGGAAAGTGGATGCTCTCTCATTCAATTGGAGCAATCTTCACGTGTATGCCTTTCCACCACTGCCTCTCCTCCCAAAGGTACTCCTGAAGGTCAGACAGGACAAGCCAACCATGATTTTAATAGCTCCGGATTGGCCTCGGCAGCACTGGTACCCATTACTGAGAAGTCTGGTACGGGAGCCTCCATGGCCTTTGCCTTCGATTCCACACCTGCTGTCGCAGGAGAACAGTCATTTACTCAATGTCAAACTTCACTCTCTGCATCTAACAGCCTGGCATATTCGGTTTTAAACCCTGGAGGGTCTCAGCTTCCACAACAAGTTTTGAATGTTATTTTGGAGGCCAGACGGCCTAGTACAAGGAAAGTTTACGAGATAAATGGAGGAGATTTTTAATTTGGAGTACAGCAAAGGACTTTGATGTTTCTAAACCTAACTTAAGTGTTGCTCTTCAATACCTTACTGAGTTATTGGACAAAGGTTTGTCCTTCTCCTCTATAAAGGTTCATGCTGCAGAAATTTCTGCTCACTATGACTGTGACCCACCATTGTTTTCTCATCCTTTGTTTAAGCAATTCCTTAGAGGGGCAAAGAATATAAGACCCCACGTGAGCTCCTACTCCTGCTTGGGATCTCAATTTTGTGTTGGAGAAACTCACTCTACAACCTTTTGAGCCTGCAGCGACTGCCGAGTTGAAATATTTATCATGGAAGACTGCTTTTTTCTTGGCCATTACATCTGAGAAGGGTTTCTGAATTACAGGCCCTTATGGCGGTTGAGCCTTTCTTAATTTTCCACAAGGATAGGGTGTCTTTGCGTACTAACCCTTCCTTTATGCCTAAAGTGGTTTCTAGTGTGGCTTTAAACCAAACTATTCATTTGCCTACTTTTTATGCAAACCCCCAAAATAAAGGGGAGAAGATTTTGCACACTTTGGATATACACAGACAGTTGCGATATTATTTGAGCAGAACTAAAGGGTTCAGGCAGTCTCAGCAGTTGTTTGTTTCATTTGCTTTGTGTTCTCAGGACAAACCTGTTTCAAAACAAACTATTTCTAAGTGGATTGGTTTTTGTATTGCTTTCTGTTATTCCCATCATGGTAAGGAGATTCCAACTGGGATTAGGCCTCATTCCACTAGGGCTACTGCCATTTCTACAGCTTTTTTAAGGGGAGTGGCTACTAAGGATATTTTGGAGGCAGCTACTTGGAGTTCAGTGCATACTTTCTCTAAACATTACCACCTTCCACTTTACTCTAAATCTAGGGCTGGATTTGCCACTGCAATTTTACAGGGCATTTTGGCAGCTCCTAATGCTGTATAGTTTTGCCATCCTCCCTTACCTCTGCTTTGGGATTCTACCCATATGTAAGGACTGCAGCAATGTGAGATGAAGAACATAGTACAGTTTTGTACCTACCATAAATGTAGATGTTCGAAGATCCACATTGCTGCAGTCCATTACCCTCCCTCCTTCCCCTCTGTAGTTAGAGGTGGTTGTGTGGTTTGGGTTGTAAATATTGTAAATATGTTTAGTGCAGGGGTGGTTGGTTGTTTTTTGGCTTTGCCCTTTCTTTTTAGGGCCTTCTGACATCTGGGGCAAGAAAAGACTGAGGATATGACGTCGGTCATGCGCTTTTGTACCCTGACGTCCTGATGTCAGTTTTAAGCGCCTTGACCGACGTCAGCCTAATACTTTGGTATTCGGGCCAACCGAGGACAGCGGACTACCCATATGTAAGGACTGCAGCAATGTGGATCTTCGAACATCTACATTTATTGTAGGTACAAAACTGTACTTTTCTATTTATTCCTGTCCTCTGCATCTTGCTCTGTCACACCAACCACCTGCATGTCCTCTCTCACCACATCCATAAACCTTATCTTAGGCCTTCCTCTTTTCCTGTTACCTGGTAGCTTCATCCTTAGCATCTTTTTCTCAATATACTTAGCATCCTTCCTCAGCACATGTCCAAACCAATGTAATCTTGCCTCTGGCTTTGTCTCCAAACCTTCCAACCTGGGCTGACCCTCTAATATACTTATTCCTAATCCTGTCCACCCTCGTCACACCCAGTGCAAATCTTAGCATCTTTAACTATGCCACATCAAGCTCAAACTCCTGCCTTTTTGTCAATGCCACTGTCTCCAACCCATATAACATAGCTGGTCTCACTACCCTCTTGTAGACCTTCCCTTTCACTCTTACTGGTACTCGTCTGTCACAAATCACACCTGACACACTTCTCCACCCACTCCATCCTGCCTGTACTCTCTTCTTCACCTCTCTTCCACACTCACCGTTACTCTAAACTATTGATCCCAAATATTTAAACTCATCCACCTTCACCACCTCTACTCCTTGCATCCTCACCATTCCTCCATCCTCCCTCTCATTCACACACATATATTCTGTCTTAGCCCTGCTGACCTTCATTCCTCTTCTCTCTAGAGCATATCTCCATCTCTCCAGGGTCTCCTTCACCTGTTCCCTACTCTCATTACAGATCACAATGTCATCTGCAAACATCATAGTCCACGGGGACTCCTGTCTGATCTCGTCTGTCAACCTGTCCATCACCCTTGCAAATAAGAAAGGGCTCATAGCTGATCCTTGATGTAACCCCACCTTCACCGTAAACACATCCATCACTCCCACTGCAGACCTCACCGCTGTCACACTTACCTTGTACATATCCTGTACCACTCTTACATACTTCTCTGACACTCCTGACTTCCTTATACAATACCACAACTCCTCTCTAGGCACTCTGTCATATGCTTTCTCTAAGTCTACAAAAACACAATGCAACTCCTTCTGACCTTCTCTGTACTTCTTCATCAACACTCTCAGAGCAAACATTGCATCTGTAGTGCTTTTTCCCAGCATGAAACCATATTGCTGATCACTAATCATCACTTGTCCCCTTTTCATTTACTGTGAGTAGGACTTCAAATCGGTATTTGGCAAACAACATCACAGATGGTAGTGGGATATACCTGTAACCTCATACACTGTGGAGACAGGCAGGAGGTGGATGTTCCAGACATGATTACAGAATATTGTATTCTGAAGAAGTCGTGAGGTGAATGCCAACAAAAGTGGTCAATAAAGTGTCCTAGTGGATCTACCAGAGTGTTTCTGTTTCTACAACTTTCTTGGTTTTACTGTGTTTTGAAGTTTGAATTCTTGTTACTTGTTAAGCATATCTCTTTTTCTTTTATTTCTACCCTATTCTTAAACTCCACTTTTCATTTTATCCTACTCTCTAGCTATATTTTCTAAGAAGTTTCTATCTTCCCTAATAACTTCTGAATAATTTCCACTGTCCATTCCTTAAATTCCTCTCTGTTTAGCAGGTAGATGGGGAAGCACCAGTGTCTCATTTCTATTTCATTACCCTGCACTTTTATTTTCATTGTTATTACCCTGTGATCTGAAATAGTTATTAGATGCATATCAAAACTTTCATGTTCCGTCTAGTCTAGCCCGGCATTTGTACATTGGGAAATGATATGTAAATGCTATCCAAGCTGCTTTCTTACCAAGTATTTTCATAAATTTCATAAAAAAGTGCACTCTTTTGTTATATTTTCCCTTCTAGACCCCCAGATACATCCTCACTGTTGCAATTCAAATTTCAGTCCCCATCTATTAGTAATATTCCCTGGTGAAAGCTGATTATTTCTCCCAGAATTTTCTTAAATTCCACTGTGGCAGGTTTACGTGGCGTATAAATACATGCTAGTGTAATCCTTCTCTTTTGTTAGTAGCCCATTGCTGCCACAAATCTACCATTATTAGCTTCTTTTTTTCATCTTCTGTCCCTGTTGGAGCTCCTCTAGCAATTAATATAAATACTCCCATTTTCCATTGTCCCAGATATTCTGCTGAGTAACCATCCTGAAATCCTGTCTGTGTCAAATTCAAATGCTCATGCTCAGTTCTTTCCAAATGTGTCTTCTGTACCATAGC
This sequence comes from Protopterus annectens, assembly GCF_019279795.1. Classification (NCBI taxonomy): domain Eukaryota; kingdom Metazoa; phylum Chordata; order Ceratodontiformes; family Protopteridae; genus Protopterus; species Protopterus annectens. The sequence goes on along the minus strand of NC_056730.1, from coordinate 454,475,645 downwards.
TATTTGAACTTAATATAGTGTACTACTCATTTTTTGTATATGTATGTGTGTGTACATATATATGTGTGTGTGTGTATATTATATATATATATATATATATATATATATATATATGTGTATATATATATATATATATATATATATATATATATATATATATATATATATATATATATGTATATATATAGGAGTGCTACAGAATCCTGAAAGCCCAAAATCCTGAAAGTTCAAAATACTAAAAACTCAAAATCCTGAAAATACACAGGATACCAGCACTCACTATATTCCAACACAAGTACATACAGAAACAAATAAAACACAAACTATATTACTGTTCTCCAAGTATAAGCAGGGAGGTAAGCCCCCCTGCACCCCCCCATGTGGGGGGCTGTGCCCACCACACATCCAGCTACTAAGAATGTATCAACTCGAGGATTGCGCTTAGTGTAGTGAAGTGCAATCTTGGAGTTAATATATTTAAGCAGCAGGGGGTGTGGGGGTGCTGGGGGGCTTGCCCCCCTGCATATAGTTGAAGGGTATTATGTTTCTGTATGTACTTGTGCTGGAATATAGTGAGTGTTGGTATGCTGTGTGTTTTCAGGATTTTGAGTTTTCAGTATTTTGGTCTCAGGATTTTGGTCTTCAGGATTTTGGGCTTTCAGGATTCTGTAGCGCTCCTATACATATATATATATATATATATATATATATATATATATATATATATATATATATATATATATGTGAGACTGTTGGCATTTATGGCATTTAAAGATATGGGAAGTGTTGTCATTAAGAAGTTTATTCCCACCTGTTATGTATATAACAACTTTTTTTAAAGTGTGTTACTTGCATACATTAATGTTTGGCAGGTTGATCTTTTATACAGTTGTTTCTTGTCATGTCCATTTGAACCTATGTCACATCTTACAAGACTTTTTCTGTAATGACAACCCTCAAACAAAAAAACAAAGACACACCCCAGAACACCTCCATAACTTATTAACTTTAATACAAACACACAAGACTGTATACATATTCATATAATGAAGTTTAACCCTCCTGATAGGGACTTTTGCCACAGATTGACAGCTGCACTGACAGGCTTTTGTTAACCTATAATTAAGGTTATCCTTGGTAAGATGCATGGTACAGCCTGTGCTTTCACTTACAGTAAGTGCTATCGGTTTTTGTCTTATCTTTATTCCTCGCTCAGATGTAGAAAACAACTTGAATGTTTTCAGAAAAATGTATATGCTCTCCATTGAAAGAAAAGAGTATCCTGTTTTTGCTACCCTTTTTATCATCTTGTCTGCATAGAAACATGAGAATCAGATAAACAACTGCCTTCAGCTGCAAGCTTCTCATGTTGCACTGTGAATATTTGCTTGCTAAAGGAAAACTTTTCATTACATACAGTATTCTTTTATTTACTTGCTTCCACTTAAACCTGTCGTTAGATCAAGCCAAGGGCTTTAGTCCAGTCATTTCCTTGTGCAAGTGACAAAAACATATCAGTTTTACTTGTATCATGATGTGTGTACTTCTAGAACCAGTGCCTCATCCAGTAACCCAAGATTACAGCCTATTATCTTACACATGCTTTTGGCCAGGCTTTCTTCTCTTTTTACATTACCTACATTTATTAAGACTAAACCAGAAGAAAGATTAAGGTGTCCTCAGAATCGGACATGTCAACTAAATGCACCACTCAAAGGCAAGTTTGGCAGAACTGTGGAAATATCAGAGGCCTTAGCTTCAGGATATTTAACACCTTCCTGGACATCCTAGTGAAATATGCCCATGTGTATACATTAGATTTCCAGAAACTTATCTGGAGTGTCATTCAGTCATGGTGACATTTCACAAAGTCACCAGTTTGCATTTGGTGCACAAGGACATAGACTGAATATATGTGCACATACAGGCTGTGCAGGTCTAAAGGTTAGTGGTTAAGTAGTTGCAAGAGTCAGTATAGTATAAGATATTAGCCTGATCATGTATGTCCATGTCTGCTACCACTGCAGTACTGAACATGATGTATATATTTGGAAGACAGTGTCCTTTGCTAAACATTTACCAATGTATGTGTACTTGGCACACATATTTACCTTGTGATACATGGTAACAGTAATGAGAACAAAGGAAAAAAGGATGGCACCTGTTTACTCTAGTATCCCTGTAACATAACAAAATAACTAGAAATGCTTTACTATATTACATGCAGTATATGTCATGTTTTATAAAAATATTGTTAAGAACAAAAACTGTTTTACTTATAGTTACCTTTTTCCTTTTTCCTTCCCCTTCTTAATGTTCTTCCAAACATTAATGACATGAAGTAGGGCATATGCTTTGGAGTCCCCTACAAGGTTAACAAAGCCAAGAAGGTCCAGTATTTCTAGGTTTTCTTATTCAGCCATATATTACAAATGTGGATGATGCTTTGTAGCCCCACATTTATTCATTAATTTCTGAGTTGCTGGTTTTCTTCCTGTTAAGCTCCATCTTTGGTTCATTTCCATTGTACTCCTGGTTCTCCTAGTCAGCTCCTTTGCTTTTGTCTGTCTCTCAAGGATTTTCCTTTGGAACTCTGGAAAAGGTTTCATGAGGCATAGTCTATAAACGTTATTATCAGAAGGATAAACAGATTCCTCCCCCCTTCCATTTTGTAGCTCACTTTTTCTAAACTTTTGTATTTCCTCCTTAGCGTGTTCTGCATCAAAAGGTGACATTGTCCATCCAGGAAAAAATATTGTGAAGATAGCTGGATACAGCAGCTTGAATCTCACACCTGCTTGTTGGCATTCCATGATTGCTGGAATAAATTTACTCCTCTTCTGCATGGTGTAAAGTGAGTAATCATTTCCCGCAAACACTGCAACTTTCAGTACTTTGTCCTTCTGGTATCATTTTGTCACAATCAACTCTTTCTGCTGGTAGGATTGCATCTGTACTATTGGAGTTCTTGTTTGCTTTTTCATAGCTAGGTTTGGGTCATGCGTACGATGTGGCATTTCAATTAACAACTGCTGTTGTGGAATACCAGTCCAGTTGCTTATTGGTGCTTTAATAAAATTAATGCAATCTGTTCCTTCCAATTTCTCTAGTACTCAGAAAATCCCAGGTTTTCTCTATGTGCTCTGTCCACAAATTGGACCATGTTTTGAAACATCTCTTCTTGAGCAGTCGCATACTCAGCCAACCTTTTATTTTTTACCTCTGATGTTTGCAGTTGTATCACCTCATCTGAATCTGCTTAAAGCTTCTTCCATTTTTCCAAACTTTTGTTATTTGAGTTAATATACTCTGTCAGTGTTTTGTTTATTTTAATCAGCTCTGAGCACACTTTGACTTATTTTTTTCCTCTAGATTACTGGAAGTCATGTCTTGCACCAAAGCTGGAGCTTGAACTGCTTTTTTGCTTTACAGATGCAGGATTCTTCCCAGTCAGTGTTTTCTCCTCATCTTTTGTGGTTGACTTTCTTTCAGATTCTCTAAATTTCTTCTTTGGTAGCATCTAGGCACTAGCGAGTAACTGAAATTCACCCAAAATAACAAATTCACTGCCTCTCTTTTCTGAGTTCTGTTTTCACACTAGGAGAGATGAAATTAAGCTGTTGCTCAGTGCAGCCATTTTGGGCATGTCCCTTTCAGATTCAGCATTAAGTTTAAAGACATGATAGGCATTAAAACCCTGTAATGATGGGTTGCTTTCCTTGTTCTGAAACCATTTTTCAGTAACTATGCATATATATACATTTTCAAGGGTTTGGAGTGCAAGTAAGGAGTGCAGCTTTTTGTTTAGGTTTCTGCCATTGAACAGTGCTACTTTTATGGAATTTTGTTTCTGGATGACTTATGTAGGTGGTTTGAGGAGACTGAACTTGCCTAAAAAAGGCATTTTCAGAGGAGAAAAAAGTTTTATCAAATTTATGGAAGCCATGAGGAAAGCTTTGTTGCCCATCCCTAGCAAAGCAGCTGGGGTTGTCAGTCATCTCATTCCAGGCTGATATGTATTGAATTATCCTAGAATGGTACAGTGTGTTACCCAATAACTCAAGTCACCTTCCAAAACCATCGTACTTACCGTCCAGTTTATTTGTAGTTAGTCTGTTTAGATTCCTTGCCAATAGGTTCAGAAGTAAACATTTTACTTTTATTCATCTTCATTACCATGTTCATCAAGTGTCATCTTCTCCTTTTTTCAGCTGCTCCAGTTAGGGTTTGCCACAGCAGATCATCTGCTTCCATTTCTTCCTGTCCTCTGCATCTTGCTCTTTCTCACCAACCATCTGCATGTCCTCTCTCACCACGTCCATAAACCTTATCTTAGGTCTTCTTCTTCCTGTTACCTGGCAGCTCCACCCTTAGCATCCTTCTCCCAATATGCCCAGCATCTCTCCTTAGCACATGTCCAAACCAACGCAATCTCGCCTTTTGGCTTTGTCTCCAAACCGTCCAACTTGATCTGACCCTCTAATGTACTCATTCATGATCCTGTCCATCCTTGTCACACCCAATGCAAATCTTAACATCTTTAATTCTGGCACCTCCAGCTCTGACTCCTGTCTTTTCGTCAGTGCCACCATCTCCAACCTATATAACAAAACTGGTCTCACTACCATCTTTTGTAGACCTTCCTTTTTACTCTTACTGGTACCTGTCTGTTACAAATCGCCCCTGACACTCTTCTCCACCCACTCACCCTGCCTGCACTCTCTTCTTCACCTCTCTTCCACACTCACCATTACTCTGAACTGTTGATCCCAGGTATTTAAACTTATCCACCTTCGCCACCTTTACTCCCTGCATCCTCTCCATTCCTCTGTCCTCCCTCTCATTCACACACATATATTCTGTCTTAGCCCTGCTGATCTTCATTCCTCTCCTCTCTAGAGCATATCTCCACCTCTCCATGGCCTCCTTAACCTGTTCCCTACTCATTACAGATCACAATATCATCCACAAACATCATATTCCATAGGGACTCCTGTCTGATCTCGTCTGTCAACCTGTCCATCACCATTTCAAATAAGAAAGGGCTCAGAGCTGATCCTTGTAATCTCACCTCCACCTTGAACGCATCTGTCACTCCAATCACAGACATCACTTCTGTCACACTGCCTTCGCACATATCCTGTACCAGTCTTACATACTTCTCTGCCACTCCCGACTTCCTCATACAATACCACAACTCCTGTCTATGCACTCTGTCGTATGCTTTCTCTAAATCCACAAAGACACTATGCAACTCCTCCTGACTTTCTTTTCTTCTCCTTCAAAACCCTCAGAGAAAACATTGCATCTGTAGTGCTCTTTCCTGGCATGAAACTATACTGCTACTCACTAATCATCATCTTCCTTCTTAACCTAGCTTCCACTACTTTCCCATAACTTCATGCTGTGACTGATCAATGTTATCCCTCTTTAGTTACTACAGCTCTCCACATCACCCTTCTTAAAAATCAGTACCAATAAAATAATAAAATTCTTGTCCACTCCTCGGGCTTCTTCTCACTTTCCAAGCTTTTGTTAAACAATCTGGTTAAAAACTCCACTGCCATCTCTTCTAAACACCTCCATGGATGAACCCAGCCACTGGGGATGCACAAGCCAGTGTATTACTTCATGTCGGTCCCAAGCCCAGATAAATGGGGAGAGTTATGTCAGGAAGGGCATCTGGCATAAAATTTTTGCCATATATGTGGACCATGTTCATCAAGTGTATACAGCTTTATTTATTTATATAGCAGGTAGGGGAACTGAACCACTAAGGCCCTTTTGCAGTAATGACCTTGTAGCAAAAATTAAAATAAAAAAGAAATGTGCATGTAATGCACAGTGACAACAAGTAAAAGTACTATGGAAATAACAGCAGTAATCAATCTTACTGTTACTACTACTACGAATAATAATAATAATAATAATACATGTACTAATAATACTGTTATAAACGTAGATAACATAAAAAAACATAAAAATCACAACAAACCAAAGATAGCATTACTTGCAAAACTCCCAGTCTTTCATTCCTAAACTAAGATTAAACTACCTAAAAACAAATAAACTGTAAAACTGAGAAATGAAACATAACCCATCAAGTACATCATTTAAAATAATACAAAACAACTTACCTGACACCTTCTGAAAAATAAAAAATAGATAAGTAAAATCTACCTTAAAACCGAAGTAGTAAACCTCCCCTAAGACAGACCATTCATGAAAACCTTGAAGAAGTCGCATAAAACCACACTTGGTAGACAGGATAAAACAACATAATTATTGAAATTAATGGGGCCAACTCTGTTGACATAGAGGGATAAAGCCATGACCATGACCTAAGCAGTCCACATTCAACTAGCTGATCGTCACCTATCTGAACTGACTTGGGCAAAAGTAGGAAACACAAAGCTTATGGCCTCTTGCTGTGGGTGAGGGTGGCTTGAGCTTTCACACTGTCTGGAATAGAATCCCTTGTGGAGACTAGTAAGGTACTTGTCAGCAAGGGGACAAGGCCAGCTGATCACATTGTGCAGAGATGTGGCATTCATTGCAAAAGCCCATTGATATGCCCACCTTCTGGACACAATCAAGCATATTTGCAGATGTGAGGTTTAGAAGAAAAAAAAACAGTAGAAAACCTGAACTACCTCTGATGGATGCCTTGGTGTCAACCCCTCTCAGGCCATTAACTGAGATACTAATGGTTTCATTAATTAATTATTAATTGTTCTAGTGATGGATGGGGCAGCTCGTAAATGCTTTATCCAATGCATGGTTCCCCTCAAAAGTTCTATGGTACGATTCCAGTTATTCTCATTGGGGGTAATATATAATTATCTACCATGGGATGAGTAAGGCCAGTCTCTAACCAAATGGGATAGGTTCATTTGAGCATAAAAAAGGAAATTAGCTTGTCTTAAAATGGCCCACAAAGGCAGCTGGCCTAGTAAATGTCTTTGAACCTCGGAGAGAGTCTCCAGTAGTTAGCATGCAACAGTAGCGTAAAACTGCAAAATAATTACTGAAATTAAAGAGGAGCCAGTAATTCAGACTAGCAGAAATGGATATGTGGTTTGGGGGGAGGGTCTCAACATGTGATTCTTATTTGCTACTCATAACAAAACTTGTTTCTTAATCCTTGAATATAGATGTTTACTTACATGTATTCATATTTTCTAGTCAGGGTTCTTTCTTTATGCTGCAAAGAACTGATCTTTACCAGCCACAGTACTTTCTTTCACCAAAATTGTCATCTTTGTGTTTAAACAACTCTTATCTAAATGTTTAAGTGCATTAAACATTCCATAGGATGGTGACTTGTTCCATGGGCCAGTTCATCCTGCTTGCAGTTTTGCTTTCTCCCTTGGCTAGATTCCACTTTGATTCACACAGTCCCACTGTGATGTTACCCATTCTTAATCCTGGCCAGTCCAACAGATATTGGGAACTAACATCCCTTCAGATAGCAAAACATTGTACAAAACCCGTCTATAGGATGATGAATACAAACCTAGTTGAACCAGCTTGCCTTGACTAATCCAGGAACTTAAACTCTCTTCTGCTTTTTTTGTCCGGTTTACCTACATTCTTTTCACTTTGTTCATCAGGGTTATTTTGAAAGGAGACATTAAGGCTGTAGAAGATTCTGCCTGGTGTCTAACTCGATAAGCAGTGATGAGTTTTGGCAATATTAATTCAGCAAACACCTGTCATTTTCTCAGTGGCTACTACAGCTTATCTGTTTGCTTTTGTGTATAGCTAATCAATACTTAATTAAAAAAAATCTAAATAAATTCTAAAACATTAAAGTAAAGCATCTGTACTTCACTTCAGTGTTAAAAATAACTGCCCACACTGCACGTACAAACCACTCGCACACACAACCTCCCTAAAACAGCAATTCCCACCTAAACCAGTCCTCTGTAAATGAAATTTGTTCATATTAAAATAAAAAGAGAGAATAAAATACTAACTGCAGGTAGCTAGACAGAAAATGGTATTATTGGCAAAATGAACCTGCTTCTGAATGTCTAAAGTAAGAGTAATTAAAAATATAACTGAACTGTAAAACTGACAAATCCTAACATAACCCTTCCTAAACTTCTAAAATATGTCAGAAATGAACTAACAAAAGACATTTATTTATTTGTCGGTCTGTGTTTGTTGACCTGGAAAAAAACAACTGGGTAAAACCCATTTTCAGCAGGGGCCCGGGGAGAAAAGCTCCACATTTAAGTTACACAAGATGCACACTTAAATTGCAGGGTCAAACATCTGTACATGATTTTATTTACATGCTTTTTAAATATTTCTTACATGAGCATAGCATTTTAACACAAAAACAGAGAAGTCAACATGTGTTGGCTAATTATGGAATAGAAAAATAAAATACAGCAATAGCTAATGTATTTATAGCATGATAGCCGCAGAGAAAAAAAAATCAAACTGTGTTTTCAATGTTAGTAATAATTTACAGACAGACAAGTAGTAATGTAGCTTAAAAATTGATGATAAAAGACATATGAAAGGAGACATTATTGAAATGAGCAGGAGGATAAATGGACAGAGGAGGAATTGTAGTTAGTAGTGGGGTGTGAGAGAAAGAGGAAGAGTTTAGGAAAGACACAAACATGAGCAAGAGTGATAAAGTATAAAAGATTAGAAGCAAAGTGGCTTTAAGAGCTGAAGAAAAGTAATCTGAGTAAAGCTACCCAGGTGAGCAGGAAGAACAGAGCCAACTTTGGCATAGCTGCTGTTTAAGCAAAGATTTGAAACTATTTCAGTTTTCTGTTTTAACTGTTTGGGGATTTCATTCGCAAGTTTTGATATGTAATGGGAGTAGAGAAAGTTTCCAGCAGTGTTGAATGTCCTACTGATACATAGTAAGAGTTTCTTTGAGAGCGAAGGTCTTTAGTGGGTGTCTAGTACAGTTGAATATTTTGTAATGCTAGACATTTGTCTGGAAAGTACAATAGGTTGTATGCAGAGTAGTTTTGAGTATGTCAGCTGGTATGGGAGTTCAAGCCAGTTTAAATTATTTTAATGCAAAGCAGTAGTGTGTTTTATAAGGTTGGTTTGTTGTTAATTTATAGTAGCAGGAGGCTAGTTTTATATGTAGAGTTGATATTTGTAAGAATAGGGGAACCATATAATAGAGAAGGAACAAGGTATGTTGCTGCTAAGATAATCCTTGCTTCACCTGTCAAGTAGTGTTTGGCCCTGTAGAATGAGCCAAGTTTTTGGTGAGTTTTCTTGATGGAATGAAGTATGCGGTGAACAGTTTTGAGGTTGTCATCTGTTATGCCTCAGAGAAGCTTAGTTTGGCTTATAGTAAATACTATATTTTTTGTGTGTGTATTAAGCAGCAAGTTAGAATTTTTTTAGCCATATTTCAATGTCACTGAATGATTTTTGAGTGATTTCCTGTAATTTGTTTTATGGATGGGGTAGAGCAGATAAGGGTTGAATCACTGGCAAATGTAACAGTATAACGTTTATTTATGAAAATATTAAATAGAAGGGGGACAAGTAGTGTCCCACAGGAACTCCAGCAGAGATTAGCTGAAATGCTGAAAGGTTTTTTTTGCCATTTAGTTGCCTGCTGACAACCGGATAAGTAACTGTGAAACCAAGAGCGAGACCTAGTGTTGCAAGTTCAGAAAAGAGCTTTTGGTAGGACACTGTGTCAGATGTTTTAGAAAGGGCAATGAAAAGTGAAAAAGCAAGGTTGCCCTCATTTCTGTATTGGTTTACTACGTTGGTGAAGTTGAAGGAGATAGTATTACTGTCTGTTAGGTCTGAAGCCATGCTGGGTGTTGGAGAGGAGGTTGTGTTTGGTTATATGTTTCATAATCTAAGAGTGAGTACACTTCAAGGAATTTTGAGAGGGATGATAGGATAGCAATAGGTATGTAGTTTGGATATGTACATGTACATACACAAAAAAGGAAAACTTAAAAAAATACTGTAATAGTACACTAGAAAATACTCCATTCATAAAACCCTGCCGAAACCATGTTAAACCTTGTTAGACAACTTATGCAATTACTGCAGCCATAAAATAATCATTTGTAAATGCTGAACATTGGGTTGCAGCAGAGTTGAATTGCAGTGCATAGTAGTTAAAATGTGTGGTCATTAAAATGAGAAGGTAAGAGGCAGCTAGTAAATAGAATTTAAAATCAGTATTCTTTTAGTACGTTCAAAATGTTTTGCTATTCAGAGACTGGTGGTGGTGTGCAATATTTGTTTTTACTTTTTATTAAACAACTAACTTTGATAATCACACAACTCACACTATGATTTCACATGCAGTTTTAAAAAAAATCGTTAAACATTTCCATTAATATATACATAAATCACACACACATTTATCATGCCTTTATTTTTTTATTAATTCCAACTTGCAAAAAATTCACCTTCATCATCTTCTTAAGCATTATTTGCTATAAAGTATTCCCACCTATGTTGTTTGTTCATGTACAACTTATTCTCTATGCTAAAGATTCCACCTCCATTTTTTATTTCTTTTACAATATTAAATACTTCTGGGGTTGGCTTAATCTTTGATTTCTATTGCTTGTAATTGCTTTGGCTGCCTATAGCATTAAACTTAATAAGGCCTTACTGTATGTATTGGCGTTTCTAACTCTTACTTTATCTAAAAAAAAATCATCTTAGTTACTATAGTTTGTTCCCCTAACAGCTGAGAAAGTGCTTTCTACAGAGAGCCTTTAAAATGTTCAAATCTGTATGTTTCCAAGCAAATATGTTTACAATTACATCTATCGTTCCCTTTACATTTCAGGTATCTACTCTGAGCTTGGGGGTAAACTCTGTGTTGTCTACTTGAGGTATAAAAATATTGCTGCAAGCACTTCATGCAGATATCCTGACCAAACTAGATTTTGTTGCATACGCAGGAGCCCTACAGATTTCATCATGTTGTTCCATGTAATGTGCCTACTTATTGTTTTCCCCATTCTCTCCCAAGCTCCTCTGATGTTCTTCGTCTCACATTGCTGCAGTCATAACCTGTGGGGTAGTCCGCTGTCCTCGGTCGGCCCGAATACCAAAGGGTTAGGCTGGTGTCGGTCATGGTCGCCCAGAGCTGACGTCAGTACGCAGTAGTACTTAAGCGCATGACCGACGCCATATCCTCAGTCTTTCTTGCTGCGTGGTCCGAAGCAGAAGCAGCGTTTCTGAAATTTTCAATTAAGCGAGTTTCAGACCGAAGACCAAGTTGGGCTAATTACAAAATTTTTGTCTTTTCTTGCCTCAGTTAATCCGGATGTCAGAAAAAGTTAATAATTGTATTTCTTGTGGGAAACAGATACCTCATAGGGACTATCATTCTCTCTGTATTCCTTGCTTGGAGCCTGAACACGGCGTAGTCAGGTGTCGCTTTGTGCTAGATTTAATAAGCGCACCATTAAGCGAAGATTAGACTGTGCCAGGCTTGTTTTGTGTAACTATAACATGCCGCCGGATCCTCCGGCCGCGCGCCGCTAAAAAGCGTAAAGATAAATCTTTAAGGTCTAAACCGGATGAGTCCCGTTTGCGGGCGCCGGTTCTATGGAACGGTTGAATCTGTGGATCCGGCCGAGGTCTCGGCTGAATCCCAGGGGGAACCTTTACTTTTGCAGGAGTTGGCCTCTCAGGAGGTAGGCCAGGCCGAGGGTGCTTCTCAGGTATTTGTAGTTCCATCCTTACAAAAGGTTATTAGGCCTTCTACCTCAGTGGCTAAAGGCCATGCTAAGGCAAAACCTGGTCTTTCTGGTACTGGCCAATGCCCTAGTTCTTCAGCTTCTGTTCCTAAAAAACATATGTTGAAAATGGCAGAGGATTTGATTACTTTGATCAGGGTTCTAAGAGAAGAGGCCTAGGGTGGAGACAGATTTAGAGGGAATGGAGCATTCTTCAGACTTCTCTGAGTCTTCAGCTGAGGATATTCAGGATTTCCCTCCCTATTCAGATTCGGATGCAGAGGATTCCTGTCCTTCTGCTTCTCCTCCAGAGGATTTTTCCTTTTCTGAAACTTTACATTCCATGAGGAACATTTCAAGTGGGAAGGTCAGGATTTTAATTTTGTTTTGCCACAACATAGGCCCTTGGCTATTCCCCTGTCTTAGATGTTGTTCAGGATGTTTTTCAGAAGCTTCTCTTAATCCTGATTCTTTACCCCCTGCCCTGTCAAGCCTGACAGATATTACAGTTCAGAAGCAGTCCATAAATATTTGTATAAGAGTCCTAGAGCAAACTATTATTCAAGGACCGGAAGGGTGTCAGGGCTCTGTGGTTAAGAATCCAGTTCCTTTGGATAAAAATTCTAGGCGTTGGATAGGTGGGGAAAAGAGTGTACACACCTCTCTGTTGGCTATGAGGGCTTTAAATTGCCAGTTTCATATGCTGAAGTATCAGAACTTTCCAATTGAAAGCTAAGGTGGATGCTTTATCCGAGGGTATAGAGTGTAAGGAATTGCAGGAGTTGGTTCATGCATCAGATCAAGTTGGAAAACATTCTCTACAGTGTGGTTTGGCTGCTACTGGTTCAGTTATTCGTAGACATGCCTGGCTTAAGGATCAAAATTTGTCAGAGCGTGTTAAAGCTCGGATTTTAGATGCTCCTCTTCAATCAGAAGTTCTTTTTGGTTCTCCTGTGGAGTCAGTTTTGAAGAAGATGGAAGATAAGGCTAAGTCTATGCAGACGGTCAAGGAATTTTTGCAGGTGCAGCCCCCTAAGTTTAGCAGGAATTGGCCTGCTAGAGGATGGTCTTACCCTACTTTAGATTATCAGTCTAAAGGCAGGTCTAGACGTGGTAGAGGCAGGGCTCACGCTCAGGGTTCTTTCAGACCTAGGACTTGGAGTTCTCCTGCACAGTCTTCTGGTGAGGGCAGGGAGTGACCTGTATTTTCAGCTGCCAGATCCTTCTTTTCTGGCAGCTCTTCTAGGAGGAAAGTTGGCACTTTTCAAACAAAACTGGCATTTGGTCACCCAGGACAAATGGGTGCTGGAAATAATAAATCGAGGTTACAAGTTTTATTTTCACACTTTTCCTCCTTTCAAAGGCATGCCAGATGTGCCTCCACAGCAAAGGCTGGGCTCAGAAACAAATTTCCTTGCTTATTCAGATGGGGGCCATCCAGGTGGTACCTCCGTCAGAAGTAGGCCTAGGGTTTTACTCCGTCTTTTCCTAGTGCCAAAAGGCCAATTCTGGATTTGTCCATTCTCAATACCTACCTAGACATTCCAAAGTTCAAGATGGTAACATTACAACAACTTCTGCCTATGCTAGGCAAAGATCATTGGATGGTAACCCTGGATCTCAAAGAGGCCTATCTTCACATTCCCATCAGGCCCAGCTGCAGGAGATTCATTATCAGTTCTCTGCATTGCCCTTTAGTTTATCTACTAAAGTTCTGGCTCCTGTAATAGCTTTCTTCAGACAAAGGGGAATTCAAATTTATCCTTATCTGGACGATTGCCTGATTCTTGCTCAAGACAAAGACAAGTTACTTCAACATCTACAGTATGTAATGGCAGTTTTAAGGTGCCTAGGGTATTCTGTGAACGAAATAAAATCCAGTCTAGTGCCCTCTCAGGACATGTGCTTTCTGGGTGTGAGACTGAATACAGCTTCTCAGATGGCTTTTCTGACCCCGGACAAACAAAGAACTCCCTATATTTCCAGCAGTTATCAGTACTGTCCAGGCTGACTGCAAGGACAGTCCTTCAAGCCTTGAGGTTCATGGCATCTTGCATTCTAGTACTTCCCAATGCCAAACTGCATATGAGGAAGCTACAATGGTATCTCAAAAGTGTATGGACTCAACACTGCCACGATTTGGACACTGTCATTCGGATAATACCTTGCATCCAGAAGGAATTCTTGTGGTGGGCTCAGGAATGTCACCTAAACAAGGGACTCTCTGTGACCCGACCAAGTCAGATTATAACAACGGATGCCTCAGACTTGGCAAATGGATTCAAGACACGTGGCCTCCCAGACTACAACATTTGCATATCAACATGAAGGAGATGTTAGCAGTCCAATTTGCCGGACCTACTTCAACCAGGACAGGTGTTGATTCAAACAGACAACACAACAGTCATGTGGTACATCAACAAGCAGAGGGGAACCCATTCTTACCCTCTTTGCAGGCAAGCAATGATATTGTGGGAGACTGCTCTGAATTTGGACATCAATCTGTTTCTGCCAGAGCACAGAACTCCCTAGCAGATGTATTGAGCAGACAAATTGTGGATTCCAACAGTTGACAGTGGCTTGGGGAACTCCAGACATAGATCTGTAACTGCCCAAATTTTGCACAAAGATGTTTCACCCAAAAGCTTGGAAAGTGGATGCTCTATCTTTCAGTTGGAACAACCTTCACGTCTATGCTTTCCCTCCTCTGCCTCTCCTTCCCAAGGTACTCTTGAAAGTCAGGCGGGACAAGCCTTGCATGATTCTAATAGCACCAGATTATCCTCTGCTGAGGAGTTTAATTCAGGAGCCTACTTGGCCTTTGACACAGATTCCACACTTGTAGGCCCAGTCAAGCAATCATTTTGCATCTAACAGCCTGGCGTATTCTGTTTTAGAGCCTGGGGTCTCAGCTTCCTCAACAGGTTTGGCCTAAAGAGCAGGGCGGCCTAGTACTAGAAAAGTTTATGCTGATAAATGGAGGAGATTTTTCTTTGGAGCACAGCAAAGAGCTTTGATGTCTCAGTGCCTAATTTGAGTTTTACACTACAGTACCTTACTGAATTACTAGACAAGGGTTTGTCTTTTCCTCCGTGAAAGTTCATGCTGCAGCCATTTCTGCTCACTATGATTGTGACCCTCCTTTATTTTCTCACCCTTTGTTTAAACAATTTTAGAGGGGCTGGGGGCAAAAATAGAGCTCCTACTCCTTCCTGGGATCTCAATTTTGTGTTGGAGAAGCTTACTTTACCTCCTTTTGAACCTGCAGCTATGTCTGAGAAGTTTTTTGTCTTGGAAGACTGCTTTTCGTCTGCTAGGAGGGTATCTGAATTGCAGGCACTCATGGCAGTTGAACCCTTCCTGATATTCCATAAGGATAGGGTGTCTTTCGCGTCTAACCCTACTTTTATGCCTAAAGTGATTTCTAATGTGGCCTTAAACCAGTCTATTCATTTGCCTACTTTTATGCTGATCCCCAAAATAAGGGGAAAAAGTCTTGCATTCTTTGGATATTCACAGGCAGTTACGCTTATTATTTGAGCAGAACTAAAGAGTTCAGGCAGACTCAACAGTTATTTATTTCTTTTGCTTTGGGTTCACAAGAAAGCTGTTTCAAAGCAAACTATTTCTAAGTGGATTGGCCATTGTATTGCTTTTGTTATTCTCATCATGGAAAGAATGTTCCTGCTGGGATCAGACCTCATTCCACTAGGGCTACTGCCACATCTACTGCCTTTTGAGGGGTAGCTACTAAGGATATTTTGGAGGCAGCTACTTGGAGTTCAGTGCACACTTTACTAAGCATTACCATCTCCTCTTTATTCCAAGTCTAGGGCTGGGTTTGCCTGCAGTTTTACAGGGCATGTTACAGCAGCTAATGCTTTTTAGTTTGCCAGCCTCCCTTTACCTTTGCTTTGGGATTCTACCCACAGGTTATGACTGCAGCAATATGAGACGAAGAACATAGTACAGTTTTGTACCTACCATAAATGTAGATGTTCGAGGATCCACACCCTCCTTCCCCTCTATAGTTTGGGGTTGCTGTGTTTCTTTTGGGATAATTATTATTTTCTCAATGGTGGTTGTTGGGTATTTACTATTTTGGCTATGGCCTTCCTTTTTAGGCCTTCTGACATCTGGCTGAGGATATGGCGTACCATGACCGCCAGCCTAACCCTTACCGAGGACAGCGGACTACCCCACAGGTTATGACTGCAGCAATGTGGATCCTCGAACATCTACATTTATGGTAGGTACAAAACTGTATTTTTTTATGGTTATTATAAAGTTATTTACATGCTCTTCTGATTATCCCTTTTTTAGTGCGATCTTCTGTTATTGACTCTACTAGAGGCTCTGCCAAATTTGGTCTTTCACTCAGTAGTCCATTCTCCCTCTTTCTTTGCATGCACTATGCTGTCAGTCATGGATAAGTAATCTGCATCTTGAACATGTGCATAGCTTCATCTCATGCTATTACTTTTCCCTCCCAGTTTATCTGCCCCACTACTTTTATTGCTTGTCTAGTTTTCTGCACTTACGTCTAGCTATCTCCTGGCTATGTTCTTTGTCCTTATTTGCAGACATCCCTAGTGGCAAAATATCCTTTCTCCAACCCTCTGTTAGTTTAGTTTTTAACTGTTTCTGCCATTTTGTAAATGCAGTGTCTTTTCTCCGTAAGAGCTTGCTTCCAAACTACTATTCTCTCTTTATCCCTGATATTTTTGCCATGATTCATCATTTTTGTCCTTCAGTGCATCAGCCTGCATGATATCAGCCCAGTTGTGTAGCTTTAAAATATCCCTTCAAATCAGGTAATCCTTATCCACCTTGTTCTATATGAGCAATCAACTTATCCCACTTAACTTGTGCTCTCTTCCTTTACCAGACAGACTCCTTCAGTTCTTTATTTATTGTGGTCCACAACTTCTGCTCTTCCTGATAAAAAATATGCTGGAACTATATAAAGAACTAAAGAAAGTGACAATAATTTTCACTGTCTGTGTCTTACTAAGTCCATGGACATAGATAGTCTTCCTCTCTCTTATTTTTAAATTGTCTGTAGCTTGGTCTCTTCCCACATCTTAACGGACACAACAAAGTCCTTTTCAGTCCATGTACCTTGGTGCTTATATTTAAGGGGACATGATAAAATGAAATACTGTTAAACTAGCTAATGTGTGGGCATTGGGCACACAATTTATAGGTGCTGCCTTTGTTTAACTTTATTTTATTAAATTGTCTTAAAATGTTCTGGATTAGTTAAATACAAGTGTCACGTGCAAACAGAACTGGCTTTTCTTGACTGTTAGACCACTTATAAACAAGACTCCATGCTGTTACCAATTATTACTCTGCTACTGAAGACAACCTGTAAGGCTTAAGTGTATTGTGCTGGATTTTGTTTAATACTGAGCATAACTAATACTGCCTGCACCATTTATAGCTGATTTTACAGAACTTGCTGTGAATTGAACTTACTTTTTTTCTTGAGGCAGAAAAGAAAGTCAGACTTGTTCTAAGCTTGTGCCTGCTGCTGAGATGAAATTCTAGTGTGCTGCTGTTGGTTGGTGTGCTCTATTGTGCTGTTTCTATCTGTTTTCCAGTGTTCTCAATAAGGCTTTTTTCTGGTAGCATCCCATTGTTATAAACAATACTCCAGTTTAGAGGGGATGACAAAGGTTAATTTATTGCAGAATAAGGAGAATCTCAGACAGCAAGAAGAAGCGCATGTGCAAAGTGCTAAAGAGAAAATAAGGGACTATCTGGATAATAGGCATGAGTTTTGAAAGATTGCTGTTAAACAACTGCATTTTGATACTCCAGAGCACAAAACTTAGCACGATGACTTAGGCAATGGAAAGTAGGAAGCGCTGTGACAAACTTAAGGAGTCTGTAACACGATAAATAACCAGACATCCTGTAGACGTGTAAGAGATATTTCAGAAATTTTATGAAAATTTATATAAAGTAGAGAAATGTATAAATCAAGAAAGAACACAAATTAGTTTATTTATGGAAGACTTAATTATGCCAAGGTTAGAGGTAGATAAGTCTCAACAACTAACTGTTAAGATAGGAGATTAGATAAAAATGGTGATGTCTAATCAATCTTCAGGAAAGTCTCCAGAACAGATGGTATTCCTATGGAAGTTTGGAAGTTAGGAGAGAAGAAATTGATAAAGATGTGGAAGATTTTGTTTGAGTATTTTAAAAGGAGGGTAAGCACCACCATCTTGGAAAAAAGCTATGGTGGCTGTATTACCTAAAAACAGTAAAGACCTATCAGACCTAGCTTCATATAGACAGATTTCAGTTTTAAACCATGATTATAAACTGTTTACAAATACTATCTAAAAGAATAGTAAATATGTTGCCAAAATAGATAGATATGTATCAGTGTTGTTTTGTGGAAGGGAGGCAATCATTTGACATTAATAGAACAATGATGATGCAGAGGGAAGCTGAATGTAAGAAAATGCTGCTGTTGTTGGTGGACCTTGATGCAAAAACAGCATTCAACAGTAGAAGCTGGGATTTTATGCATAGGGCAGTGGAATCGTTTGCATTCCCTGATGCGATAATGAGGTTAATTAGGAGGATATATGAAGGATTGGAGACAAATTAAAGTGGGAGGGTTGCTGTCGGATAAGTTGCATTTGAACAGAGGAACCAGGCAGGGGTGTCCTCTTTCCCCTTTATTTACTTCATTTTTAGCACTACTAGCAGAGAAAATAAGGGACTCAGAAATGAAAGGATGTAATTGGTATGGTAAAAAAAAAGTTGATTTTATTTCTAGATGATAGTATTTTGTACCTGATAAATCCAAAAAATGACATTTCAGTGGTTAGCATTGCTGCCTCACAGCAAGAGGTTAATAGTGTTGTGGAGGATGTAAGTATTTTTTTATTTTTTTTAATAGTGTAATGGAAAATTTTGAGACAGTTTCAAGTCTTTTCAGGATATAAAATTTCGAAGGTAAAACAAAGGCTATAGTCGTAAAGTATGTACCCACACTTGAATTGGTTCAGCAGTACCCATATTTATGGGGACACAATAAGATGAAATATTTAGGAGTATAGATTAAAAAGACATTTGTTGTGGCAACTAAGGGTATGTAGGAAGAAACTAAACAAAAGATAATACAAAATGAAAAACTGGAAGCTATTTTTTATGGATAGGGGCAGTAAGATGCAACAGCCTTTTCATTTTCTATATGGGTCAGTCATATTTTTACCAACCAGGGGAGAAGTAGTGGAAAATAATTAATAAAGAGTTTAATGGCTGCAAGTAGGGGTACAAAGAATAGGCAAGAGGGGATTGAATTTACTGGAGAAAACTGGCAAAGGAACCAGGGTACGGGGAGCAAAACTAGAAAGGGAAAGGTAATAGAATGGGATGAGGCCTAGAATACATTCTGACTACAGCCAAGAGACTGTCTGCCCTACCAGAGAATGATATCAGATTCTAGGCAAAGAGAAAGGTCTAGGGAATCCTAAGTGAAAATCCTGGTGTGGTAGAGTTTTTAGCTGAATGTAGAACAGGAGCTGCTATTAAAAGGGAATAATTAGTAGGACATATAAGATACTGCATGATAACTATATGAATCAGTCAAAGGAGGTTAGAAAAGATTGGCAAGAGAGATTAGATATGCAATTCACAAAGGAACCATGGGAGGAGGGCATATGTCAGCTGTCAAGTAAGCAACAAAATCTAGAAGATTTAGGATCTTTGCCTGGAAGTGTCTGCATAGATACTTTTATACCCAAAGCAGACTCCAAAGAATTGTTCCTTGGGGAGATGCCAAATGTTGGAGGTGTGATGGGGAAGAAAGATGTAAATGAGAACATTTGTTTTGGGAGTGTACTAAGTTAGCAGACTTTAAAAATTGCCTGTAGAGTACTCTGTCAGGAATACTAGGTGAGCAAATGAGTGAGTTTATTTTTTTTTTTGAGCTAGGATACAGGATCTGAATTGCCTATACATAGTAAGGCATTGTTAAGTTTAATTCTGGTGGCTGCCAAAAGAAAAGCAATTACTAGAAAATGGAAATCAAAATTTAAACTAACTGTACATGAAGTAGTGAATATTTTAACATAGGTAAAAAAACAGGAATTTGGATCTTTAAAAAGGGTAGGAGTAAATTACATAGAAAAATGGAAATTGAAACAGTGCATGCAGAAAAATGTTTTGGAGAAAGACTGAGATTTAAGAGAAGTCAAGAACTGAATAATTTATGTAATGTTGCTTAGATTATATGATATATAGCAATATATGTGACGTGTAATGTTTGTAAATATGAACTGGTTAATATGGCTTGATTACTTTTATTTAAATGTAAGTTTGCCTGTGTCACAAGTGATAATTCAGTAAAGGTGTTTAAAAAAATCTTGTTAGTCTCAAACCAAAACAATCTGGCTTTTTTAAAGCATAGATCATGCCTGCTACATCTTGACAACTTCTTTGAAAAGTTCAGTCAACATGGATAGTGGTCATGTTTCATACTGTCTATTTTGATCTGACCAAGAAGTTTGACATGATACCACATGAGGGAACTAATAATAATATAATGGCCTTAGACATTGATCCCTGTTTGGTAAAAGTGATAGCCATATGGCTGAAGGACAGAACATATGTTGTCCATGTAGGTGATGCCTTTACAAACAGAGAGAGAGAAGGTGACCAGGGGTGTCTCCCAGGGGATCTATGCTTGGTCCACTCCTGTTTGGCATTTTTTTCTGTGACCTGAAAACTTGTTAACAGTGGTCTCTGGTTTATCAAATTTGATGATGACTGCAAACTGAGTGTAATTGTCAAGCTCTCTGAAGATGCACTTACTTTTCAAAATGAATTAACATGAGTTAACGCATCATGTTTGGAAACAGGCTGAAACTAAACACTAAGAAATGTATTATCCATTTTCAGGAATCAATTAATCTATGCAACTTACTGCATTGACAAGACCCCATTATCAAGCAAGGCAGTGATTGGAGATCTGGACCCCAGAGTGGATGGCCTCCTCTCATTTAATTACCATGTGACTACTTTAGTCAGAAATTCATTCTGTATTTTGAAACTAATTTCCAAAGGAAACTCCTCCAAATCCATGAAAGTCATCATTCCCTTATATTTTGCCTGGTCAAACCCATTACTGAATGCAATGCACCTTTTAGCGGGTATCTCATTAGACACAAAAAAAAATTGAAAAGCCTTAGGACTTCCAAACCAAAAAGTGGTCTCAAAAATCTCAGTTACCATGACAGGCTGGAATCCTTGTCCCTGTACTCTGTGTCTTATTTCTGCCTTGCTCATCTATTCCTTAGGATCCTGCTATCCTTGACTTCCTTTTTCTTGGTTAGTCAAAATAGTGCAGCCAACACTAGAACCAGAGCTGTAACCTACATTAGGAAATAAAAAAAAAAAATAAAATGGAAGGACAGGTTCATCACCCAGCTTCACCCCATGCTATGGAATAAAGGCCAAGCAACTGGATTTCTTGTCATCCTTTAGACTTAGAGTAGACAAATGGATAAGTACCCTTAAATTTACAACAGGATTTACAGGTCTTAGTCTTCTTGAAAAAGATGATAGAGCCTCAGGGTGGATATTAGCAAGGACCACATGACCTGTGGTCCAGTTTTCTTATATATTCTGCAATCCGTGGATTTGTGAACATTTTATTTTCCTTGATAGGGGGTACAAGTTTAATGTGAGCAGTAAAGAAGAAAGAGGACACCCCTGTCTAGTTCCTGTACTCAAGCCCAACTTGGCAGAAAGGACTACTCCTACATTTATTCTTGCCTCTGACCCTTTGTATATTTTCTTTATTAACTATGGTATTTAATTGGGAAATGCAAATGCTGCCATTGCCCTACTCATAAAGTCCCAGCCAACCTCGTTGAATGCTTTTTCTGCATCCAGACTTACCAATACTTGTGATTTTTTATGTTCTTATTTTTTTCTGGATCACTGTTCTGCTAATGTTATCAAATGTGTGTCTCCCATAAAACTACCATTAATTACAAAAATCCATTGAATTATATGTATCAAATTTAGTAATATTTTTACCATTCTTTTATTTATTTATTTAATTATTGACATTTAATTACCAGGAAAAGTCTACCTAGATAGGTGCTCATTTTCAGTGGAAGCCCATGGAAAAAAAGCTCTAAAATTTAGCTTTTAGCTAAAAAGCACTTTATAATCACGATTTAAAATTAAAATGTGCATGTATGATGCAGGGTCTGTTAGCTCTTTCCCCCTCATTTGATAATACTGCCACCACTGCTCTTTGTTTTTAATTTCCAGGAAATCTGACCCATTTCAAGACATTATTAACTAAAGCCTTCCAAATCTATAGCAGTTTCTTTCAACAAACTTTCATATTTTTACAGATTCCCCTGTTGACTGATTATACATCACAGTTTTTATTTCTTCTATATTATGACAATTAGATGTTGATCCTTTTGTTCCTATAGTGTTAGTATATGTAAATCTTCCATTTACCGGTGTCCTGATTTCACCATACTTCAACTTTATAGAAATTTTCATAAAAATCTCAAAAAAATCTATATCTCCTCAGAATCTCTAGTTATTCATCTTATAATTTTGCAGCTACTCTTTCTACTTTTTGTGGCCTAAGTCATTGCGCTATTAATCTCCATCCTTTAGAACTGATATCAAAAATAGTTGCTAAACCACAATGTTTCTAAACTCGTACCATCATTTATTTTCCCCTTAGCATTCTGTAACTGTCCTTCTTTAGCTGCAAGATGGCCTTTATTCTGCATTTTGTTGATCCTTGTATGTAATAAACTCTATTGCTATTCTCATGTATCTCTTTTATTTCTGCAGTATTTTTAGAATCCATTTTCTTCTTGTCATAAGGCCTAGCTACCTGCTCTGCCATAATTTATCTGTCTGCAACCTCTTTATTCCCATTTTTGGACATGAGGTTGGGGTGTCACTTCAACAGTGACAATCATCTAGAGCCAAGGTTTACACCTCCGGGTGGCTAACCCTGTAGTGGATAATTTATATCATATGTAATAAATCTCAAACTGTACTGTTACCCATTCCTTATAGTTCTTTCTTTTCAATACATTTGTAAGGAAATGAGTGTCTCTTTATTTCACTACCTTGTTTCCAAATCTTAGTCACTATGGTAGCATAGCCACATACAGTAATTGGATAAGTCTCAGAACTTTCAGTCAAGTAAGTTTGCTGCTGTGATATATGGCTTATTTTTGAGACCAATTGTTAATATCTATGGAAAATATGTAATTTCTGCCTGATCTCCAGGTACTGAAGCAGTGTCTTTGTAACAAATATTTTCATATATTTCTTTAACAATCTTCAGTCTTTTGTTACAGTCTCCATTCTAGGCCCTTAATACACCTTCAGTATTACACAGTATATTTCAGTCATCGCACATCCTCAAAAATTCTCATAAACTCCCAACACATTTGTTTTAGGGGGTATTTACATGTTAAAGAAATCCTCTCCTGCTGCCAGTAACACCTTACTATTCTGTCTACCATTAATGTTTTTCTTTTTCTACCATTAATGGTGTCCATTTCCCTGTCAGTATTTTTACTCCCCTTTCTCTTTGTCCCTAATATTCTTCTGAATAGCCCCCTTGAAACCCTTTGTTTGTCAAATTTGCATGTCAGTTTCTGTTTGTGTGCCTTCTACAGCACTGCTATGTGCACTCTACATTTCTTAATATAAGTCAGTACTCTGTTTTTCATCTGAATCTGTAATGTCATTTACATTCCATGTCACAACTGACAATGCAGTCATTCTAGTAAGTTAACATTCTTATCTCTTATGACACTTCCAGTATATATACTTATTCATCAGACAGCTTATATGAGCACATCAATGGCCAGCAGGTGATTCTTTGTAATTGCAGTCTCTTACTTATTTTTGAGCTTATGTCATATTTTCCCAGAATTGTATTACACTGTTGTCCCCCTTCTCCCTTGAATACACACCAAAAGATGTACATTTTCAAAAGACGAATATAACACCATCAAATTAGAGCAGTTGCTCTAAATTGATAGCCACTCACACTGGCATTCTCCTAACATAAAATTAAGATTAACTATTCTAAAGTGTATTTCTGTATTTTAATCTTATTTCTGCCCCCTTCCAAGCATGGAAGACAACTTGTATGCATTCAGTTTAACATTAAGTGTCAAACTAGAAATTTTACAAATACTCTGTCAAGCCTTTAACAAATACATCGGTCCTATGACTCTTTATGTAATACCTTTATAGATTTTTTTACTGCCTTGATGGCATTTAGTGTTAACGCTATTAATTTCCACCATTTTCTATTTTAATTTCTTGATTAACTATGTAATCTTGCTCTCTCTCTTTGCCATTGTCTTTAATTTCTGTAACTATTGAAGTTCTGTGGAAAGTCACCCACAATGAATTGTCTTGACATTCCATAATGGATCTCCTCAATACCTCAAGTGCATCGGCTTCCTTCTGTCTCTCTACCATAGCTTCACCAGTAAGAACCTTAAATTTCCAATAAGTCCACCTCATACCCAAAAACTGTGCTTGTCTTCAGCTGAAATTCTGATAATGTGAAAAAAAAGATGTTAACTTCAAAGAAAGATACCTCCAAAACTACAACTGTGTGCATTTTCTTCACTTCTTTTCATTTTTCATGTAGCATAAAAACATTTCTTCCTCTTAATCTTGCTGTAATTTACTTCTTTACCTGTCAATGTGTGAAAGGGACTGCTATTGCCTTTTCATTTATGCTAACACTGTTCAGCACTCATTCATAACTCCTCTGACTCCACAGCTACAATAGTAAAACATTTAGTTTTGTCCTTCAACTGTATAATCTTTCTTATTTTGACTACAGTGTAAATTGTGAGTTGAACACACACAACAGTTCTTTCTTACCTTATTGCTAACATTCCCATTCACTCAGTCCATTCTGATCCAATGTATGGATCATGGAGCCCCAGCTCAGATCCAATCTTTAGATCTTATTGCAGTGCCACAGCAATGGATTTGGATTGCCTGTTGCAGAAGTTTCTCTGAACCCAAATGGAGATGGGAGTCTTTGCAAATTCATTGGCTACAAAGTTGCTTGGATCCAGGCTCCCTCACTGGTCTGCCCCTTTGGCTTTGGTCTCCTCAGATGTGTAGGACTACCAGGAAACTGTGGCTGCAGAGTCATTGAGCCATGTCTGTATCTCTCCTGCAGGTTTGGGGTTGACTGTACCATCATGGCTTAACTTGGATTCATTGATGGAGTCTCAGATCTGAGGAGTCAGGTGGATGGCTCCTTTGGTATTGTCTGTGATATCTGCATTTGATACCTCAGCTCCAGTCTCCTCCTCAGTACCATCTGCTCAGATCCAAAGAATCTGCTCAGGTTGTTTGCTTTTTCCCTGTTCAAGAAGTATGATCTGACCACTGGTGCAATTTCTTCAGATCCTACCAAAGATGGAACATCCTTCCAAGTGTTAGAGAGAATCACCTCTCCTCATAAGGCAGATTCACAGTGTCCCCTGAACATGGTTCCATACTGTGACCCTCACTCTTTGTATTTGACTTCTCAACAGGTATCATCTGGACAGATTTGTTCCATGGGTCTCAAACCTTTTGTGATACGGCACAGACCGCCCTCAGAGGACTCAGGAGCATCATCTTCTGAGACACCTAGGAAGAGGGCATTCAAGAGGAAGCACACTGACTCACCATATGAGTCTGTTACATCATATATTTATTCAGATGATAGTGAGGATTCCCCGCAGTGATTTACTGAGGACGTGTCCTTCATGGAGATCCTGGAGCCCATGAGGCAGAGAGGATCCTGGCTAACTGTAAACTCCCTTTCAAGACAAAGCAGTACTGTTTGAGGCATATGGGATGATGCCTCTTCTATTTCCTCGGTGGTCCCACCAGCTGCTAAAATGGTAGAATAAGTAGTGAATAAAGCACGGCAGGAACCCGACACGTGAGTCAGTTCCCAGGAAGTCTGACAAGATACTTAGACCCCCTTAACATAAACCTTTCTGGGCTAAAACTCCTCCACTGGACTTCATCAAGGAGTTGTTGGAAGACCACTTCTCTTCTTCCACCCAGAAGGAGTCTCGGGCTACTGATAGACTGCAGAAGCAAGCATTTATGTCTTTGCCTTTGATATCAGAGCCAAGAACCATGCCACTCATGACTAGCGGTGTCTGTCTCTTTCGGACTGTTTCCGGGATATCTGTGTTTGGCATATAAAGTATTGTTGGATCACACCCAGATGGACCTCCTGCATATCCACAAAACAAATAGCACCAGAATTACCCATTCTAAAAACTTAAACCTTGCCTGTAATATAAATAGAACCTGCTGGAAAGACAGGTATCTATCTCAGAGACTACCCCATCTCTGGAATAGGCTCCCCATCCATGTTAAACAGAGTTCCTCCCTAAACCAATTCAAGTATAACTTGGCAATTGGATGGGGAGTAGGAAATTCATCCTTGTTTGGCACCTGTGTCTCTAATGGACACAGGCAGCCTGTAAATGCTTCATCTCCCAGGCTCCGCTTACACCTATCAAGGGTACCAGAACTTGTCAGATATTTGGGATGCGTGGCTAGACTTAAAAATGTGCCAGTGGTTGTTAGCCTAGTACACACCTATGAACCTAGCACAGTAGGCTGTATTTTCTCTGAACCTCCATTGGGATAAAATCACAGAAGAAACTTCAGGCTACTCTGTCCGCGATATCTTGTATCACAGATTTGTCCATGCTTCTCCTACATAATGCAGTGGATGGCACAGCAAGGGCAGCCAGAGCATGCATCGCTTTAAGCTGTGAATGTTAAGGTGTTCTTTACAAACACTTACTTTAAAGGAACCTCCTTGATGTTCATCGTGTTATACTGCTGCAGTCATTACACTTGGGTTATCCTGCCATCGGGCAGTCCAGCAGTCGGCCAGAGTTCCAAAGTCTTGGTCCGGCGTCTGTTGCTGTCGCTTCTTCCCTGATGTCAGTGCGCCAGGGGTATATAAGATGCATCCAACGCCATTTTCTTCAGTCTTTCTTGGCGCGCAGTGCCCGAAGTAAAAGCAGTTCGCAAGTGCTGGTCGGCCGACTCCTGAGATTTTCGAAGTCGAATTTCAGATCCGAAGTCTTCAATAAAGCTAAGTACCCCATTGGGGAAACTCTTTTTCTTGCCTCAGACCGATGTCAGAAAAAGTTAATAATTGTATTTCTTGTGGAAAGCAAATACCTCATAAGGACATCCGCTCTTACTGTATTCCATGCCTAGGCCCTGATCACGATGTCACTAGTTGTCGGTTTTGTGCTAGATTTAACAAACGCACTATAAAACGACGTTTTGATTTTGCTTTGCACTATTTTGGCCGAAGGTTCAATTATACTATGCCGTTGGATCAACCGACGACCGCAATTCTCAAAAAACGCAAAGACAAGGATAAGGACAGGCATCCGAGGTCCAAAACCGACAACGAATCCTCTTCTAGGCCAGTCACCGGTTCGCCGGTTCTCAGTGAGGTGCTTTCGCAGCCCCTGACACCCACTACCTCAGAGCCACAGGCCACCTCCGACTCCCACGTGGAGACAACTAGGCTTCGGGAAACTCAAGGTATTGGGCCTACGGAAACTAATCCCACAGATGGGTCTGGAGCCGCTGAGCAGGCATCGGCTTCTGAGGGTGTTTTCAGACATTCACAACTTACCATTAAAGCAACAGCCAAGACAAAAACACCATTAAAGACAAAGAAGCAAGTACAGCATTCTCCTGGACAGTCCTCCTTGCCTAAGAAACAGATGCTTAAAATGGCCGAAGACCTCATTACTCTAATCAGGGGTTCCCATCCCCCTCATGAGAAAAGGCCTAGGCAGGATACAGACTATGATTCCTCTGATAAGGTTTCCATTTCCTCTGATTCCTCTTCAGACCAGGGATACTCCCTACCCCCCTATGAGGACTCTGATGCTGAAGAATCTATCCCTTCAGCCTCTCCTCCTGAGGATTACTCTTTTGGGGAAACTTTACATACAATGAGGGAGCATTTCCTTTGGGAAAGTCAGGATTATTCAGAATCCAAGAAAAGGCTCAGGGACTTCCTTTTATTGCCTCAGCACAGGCTCCTGGCTAGTCCACCTGTGTTAGATATTGTGGATGATGTGTTCTCTGAATCCTGCTTATCTCCTGATTCTTTGCCCCCTGCACCAGCTAAGCCAGATAGGTATTATAGAGTCCCTGACTCTCACAAGTTTCTTTATAAAAACCCTTCTGCTGACCCAGAAACCATTTCTCAGGGTCCCAAAGGGGTTAAAGCTTCCATTGCAAAAAATTCAGTCCCCTCTGACAGAGATTCTAGAGCATTGGATAGATGGGGGAAGAAAGTTTACACTTCTGCATCTTTAGCAGTAAGGGCTTTAAACTGCCAGTTTCACATGCTTAAGTACCAACAATATATAATGACTCAGTTAAAACAGAAAATGTTTGCAAGCTCAGAAGCTCCTGACTATAAAGAAATGCAGGATTTATTGTATGCAGTGGAACAGGTGGGAAAACATACTCTGCAATGTGGTTTTGATTCTTTAGAGGCCTCTTGTAGAGCTGCAGTTACAGGTTCTGTGATTCGAAGACATGCTTGGTTAAAAGAACAGAGTTTACCTGATCATGTTAAGGCAAAATTATTGGATGCTCCTTTACAGCATGATACGTTGTTTGGTGTTAAGGCAGAAGAGGTGTTAAAGAAAATGGAAGATAAAGCTAAATCTATGCAAACAGTCAAAGATTTCTTACAGGTATAGCCACCTCGATTTAACAGAAATTGGCCTACAAAGAATTGGTCCTTTCCGGACGGTGTCAGACAGGCCACAGAGAGGC
Organism: Protopterus annectens; assembly: GCF_019279795.1. NCBI lineage: Eukaryota > Metazoa > Chordata > Ceratodontiformes > Protopteridae > Protopterus > Protopterus annectens. The sequence continues at coordinate 454,447,041 of NC_056730.1, read as the reverse complement.
AGATACAGACACCCAAGAGGCAGATCTCAACCCCAGGGCTCTAACAGACAACGACAGTGGGGTACCTCAACCCCAAAAGGAAGTGAGGACAGGTCTCAACCTTATAGGAAACAGTCCCAGTGACTTCCCCCTTCGTATGCCAAGCATTTCCCTTTTGGCAGCCCCCTTAGGGGGAAAACTAGCACTTTTTTCTCAAAATTGGCAAACAATCACCCAAGACAAATGGGTTCTAAATACAGTGTCTCAGGGTTACAGGGTCCACTTTCACACTTTACCAAGGATAAAATGAATGCCAAACCTGCCACAAAATCAATGGGCAGAGGCTCAAAAACAAATTTCAGCCCTCATGGACATGAGAGCTATTCAAAACGTACCACAGCAGGAACAAGGACAAGGATTTTACTCAAGACTTTTCCTGGTCCCCAGAAAGGACAAAGCCTGGAGACCCATACTAGACCTTTCAACTCTAAATACTTACCTGGATGTTCCAAAATTCAAAATGTTGGCACTACAGCAGCTTTTTCCCATGCTGGGCAAGAAGGCTTGGCTTGTTACTCTGGACCTCAAAAAGGCATACCTACATGTCCCTATCAGACAAGATTGCAGAAGATACCTCAGATTTAAAGTTGGTACAATGCACTACCAATTCTCTGCACTGCCCTTTGGCTTATCTACTGCACCCAGGGTCTTTACAAAGTGCCTGGCACCAGTAATTGCATTTTGCAGACAAAAAGGAATTCAAATATATCCCTACCTGGACGACTGCCTCATTCAAGCAGAGAGAAAGGACATTCTTCTAAAGCATCTGGCATTTGTAAAAAGGTTGCTAATTTCTCTAGGGTACAGTAAACGAAAAGAAGTCAAAACTAGTGCCCTCACAACAGATAATATTCCTGGGTGCCAGCTTAAATACAATGGCCCAGATGGCTTATCTCACGCCAGACAAACAAGGACAACTGACTCAATATTTTCATTTACTGGCAAAAAAGTCCCATCTCCCTGCAAGAAAAATTCTGCAGGCCCTGGGATTCATTGCATCCTGCATACTACTAATTCCATATGCCAGACTGCATATGAGGAAATTACAATGGTACCTAAAAAGTGTTTGGACTCAACATGCTCACAGTTTAGAAGCAGTAATACCAGTAATTCCCTGCCCACAACAGGAGTTTCGATGGTGGGTACAGGCATGTCACCTCATCAAGGGTCAGCCTTTCACTCTACCCACAGCCAGGCTGACTCTAACAACAGATGCTTCGGACTACGCCTGGGGAGCACACATGGCAGGAAAATGTATTCAGGGCAAGTGGACCACAGACCAAATGCATCTTCACATCAATCAAAAAGAGATGTTGGCTGTTCAAAATGCCCTAACAGCTTTCAAGGACCTTCTGCATCCAGGACAATTACTATTAAAGACAGACAACACCACAGTAATGTGGTGCATAAGCAAGGGGGCACTCATTCTTATCCCCTATGCAGGCAAGCCATGACCTTGTGGAACACAGCTCTAACTTATCAAGTTCATCTGCAAGCACAATTCCTGCCAGGAAAAAAAAATACTCTGGCAGACAATCTAAGCAGAAATATCATGGACCCTCACAAATGGAAATTGAATCCACAAATCTTCAGCATGGTAACGTAAAAATGGGGATGCCCAGACATAGATCTTTTTGCCTCCCCACTGAATTGCCAACTACAAAAATTCTGCACAATGACTTACCACACACAAGCATGGAAAGTGGATGCTCTTTCGTTCAGCTGGAAAAGCCTAAAAGTTTTTGTCTTCCCACCACTGCCTCTCTTTCAAAGGTGCTCCTAAAAGCCAGACAAGAAAAACCACAGATGATCCTGATTGCTTCAGAATGGCCATGCCAGCACTGGTACCCAATCTTGGCCCACCATGGATTTTGCCTCAAATTTCACACCTTCTGACTCAACAAAACAATCAGATCCTGCACGGTCAGCTCAAGACCCTAAACCTGGCTGCATGGCAGATTCATTAGTCAAACAGGCAACACCTCTCTCTAAAGCTGTTATGGATGTCATTTTGGAGGCCAGGAGGCCTAGCACCTGGAAATCTTACTCAGAAAAATGGAAGAGATTCTGTGCCTGGATCCAGGCTGAAAGCCTTGACCCTCTTGTCCCAAACATTCCTCAGATTTTACAATACTTAACTGAGATGCTGGACAAAGGCCTATCCTTCTCATCAATTAAGATCCACGCCTCTGCCATTTCAGCACATTACAACATGGATCCTCCTTTATTCTCTCATCCCTTGCTAAAGCAGTACCTCAGAGGAGCTAAAAACATAAGACCGCCCCGGAGAGCACCAGCACCAACTTGGGACCTCAATTTTGTTTTGGAAAAACTGACCCTGCCACCTTTTGAGCCAGCCAATACAGCCGATCTAAAATTTTTATCATGGAAAACAGCTCTGCTCCTGGCAGTAACTTCAGCACGAAGAGTCTCAGAGCTACAGGCATTAATGGCAGTGGAACCTTTTATAATTTTTCATCAGGACAGCATTTCTTTAAGGACAAACCCTACCTTTATGCCAAAGGTGGTATCTAGTGTGGCTCTTAACCAAACCATCCATTTGTCAACTTTTTATCCAAACCCCAAGAATAAAGGGGAGAAACTTCTGCACTCTTTGGACATATACAGACAGCTACACTTCTACTTTGACAAAACAAAAGCTTTCAGGAAAACTGAGCAACTGTTTGTAGCATATGCTGCAGGATCACAAGGAAGGCTATCTCAAAACAGATTATCTCCAAATGGATAGGACACTGTATTCATTACTGCTACACACAGCATGGAAAATCAGTCCCTAATAACATTAGGCCACATTTCACCAGAGCAACAGCCACTTCAACAGCCTTTCTCAGAGGAGTACCAACCAAGGAAATTTTGGAGGCTGCAACTTGGAGTTCAGTGCACACCTTTACCAAGCATTACCACTTGCCTCTTTACTCTAAATCCAGAGCAGGGTTTGCCACTGCAGTTCTGCAGGGCCTCATAGCCAATCCTCTTTATAGACCAGCCACCCAACCTTAGCTTTGGGATTCTACCAAGTGTAATGACTGCAGCAGTGTAACACATTGAACATAGTACAGTTTTGTACCTACCATAAATATAGATGTTCGAGTGTTCACACTGTTGCAGTCCAGGTTACCCTCCCTCCATCCCCTCTGTCCTAGCTGGACTTATCTATACCTTTCTATCCTATACAACCTTTGTGGTGTATTTGCTTGTAACTGAAGGTATTGTGTTTATGTTATATATATATGTCTTATTAGCAATATGTATTGCCTATCAACTTGGGGAACCTGACATCTGGGACAAGAAAAACTGAAGAAAATGGCGTCAGATGCATCTTTTATACCCCTGGCGCACTGACGTCAGGGAAGAAGCGACAGCAACCGACGCCGGACCAAGACTTTGGAACTCTGGCTGACTGCGGGACCGCCTGATGGCAGGATAACCTAAGTGTAATGACTGCATCAGTGTGAACACTCGAACATCTACATTTATGGTAGGTACAAAACTGTACTTTTGGTAGAACTGTTAAAGAATACATGCACAAGTGTGAGCAAGATGCTGTCTGCAGTAGGAGTGAAGTTTGAGACAGCTCAGTGCACCTTCAGTAGGAACCAAATGGGTGCTTGATCACTCCGGTTTCATAAGTCTCACTGTCAGTATGACTCCTCTTTTGACAGGGCTAGCCATGGAAGGGGAGGCTGTGTCACTGGATGCAGGCCCAGAGGCTGAGGAAGTCTGCAGAACCAGGAATTTGACGGGCCCTTCCCCTAAAGGTGACCTCAGAATCCCTGAAGGGTTACCCAACTGTCCCACTCTGGAAGCTGTCAGGGGATGTATTTCCCCACTACCCTCTTTCATAGGTTCATAGGTGTGGACTAGGGTAATGACCACTAGGGCTGTTATAAGCCTAGCCATACAACCCAAATGTGACCCACAAATTTGATTTTAATAGAGGTGATTTACTGACTGCCTCTATCAGAGACATAGGCACCAGACAAGGGGTGAATTTCTGATTACTCATCCACTGGTCCAAGTTGCACTTAAATAGGGATAGAGGGGAATTCTGCTTCACATGGATGAAGAGCCTGTTTCAGCAAATGGGAATTGTCTGAGAAACATATCTGTCTCTCCAGTATGTCCTGTTTATGTTGCAAGCAAAATTTAGATTTTTTAATCTAGTAGCTCTGATGCTGTTTGTTTTGCAGATGTGCAGAAGGTTCATCAAAACAGGGTCCAGGGATGCATTGTTTGCCAGACCAAGATCACCTCTTGGAAGTCTTTATGATGCAGAGTAAAGAGACAGGGCTTTGAGACAATCAGCATAGGACATTGTGTTTATTCCCTGTATTCTTTTAGTAAGGAACCTTTGTGGACGTTCCATTTCCTGCATGTGTCTGGTCAGGTACATACCGAAGGCAGCATTATACTCTATGATGGGTCTGATGAGGAACGAGTACAGTGGTATGATGACCTCTTTGGACCTAGATGCCATGCCCTTGCTTATAAGTTGAGCAACATAGAAGGATTTTCTTACTACCTTGGACATACATTGGTTGAAGGCTAGGTTGCTATCTACATGAGTTCCCAGGTCCCTGACTATTGAATCAAGTTTTAATGGTGTTTTATTGATGGCGTAGTTACAGTGGGTGGTAGACTTCCCAAAAGGTACTATAATGTATTTCTTGGTACTGAGTTTTAAGCCAAGGCTTTGGCAGCAAGCATTTGTCAATATTAGACCTTCCAGAAGGGTGTTTTCATCTTGTAGGAATTTAGTGACTGCTCCTACTTTGCAATCATCTTGTGTTATGAAATCACATGAGACAGATAGGTAAGAAGGATAAAATCCAGAGGTTATTGAAATCCATTTTTGGAAGCCTCTCCATCCCCCCCAAACCCCATTGTCAGATGTATCGCCAAATCAGGCAAAGTCTGCTATGTCAAAGATTATCTGACTGTTACAAAAAGGCGACATCTGGGAGGTCCCACCAGACCAGCACAGGTGAGGGTTCTACTCCCACTTTTTTTTGGTTCTAAAGAAGACAAAGGACCTCTAATCCATTGTGGACTTATGTCTCCTAAACACATCAAAAAGACCCGCTTTTGAATAGTCATGGTGCACAGTCTGTTCCTCCATGTGTGCAGCAGAACAAACGGATGTGCTGTGTAAACCTCCAGGATGCTTACCTTGATATAAAGATGGATACAGGATCCAGAAGATTTCTACAATTTCACTTGGAAGCCAGTCATTTTCAGCTCAGAGTGCTATAATTTGGTCTCACCACAGACCCCAGCTGTTCACCAAATGCAAAGTGGAAATAGCAGCTTATCTATGACTACTGGGGTTTAGAATTTTCCTTTATCTATATGACTAGCTCCTGGGTGCATCATCCAAGGAGTCCCTCCTTGAGGCAAAGGGTCATCTTCAGCTTTGTGCATCCCTGGGGATCATGGTACATCTAGGAAAATCAAATATGATATCTTTTTACTGCATAGTTTTGCTGGATTGACTTTTGGACATGATGATTCCTGTGATCTCCCTTCCACAAGACAGAATCAAATCACTGAAGTGTGTAGTTCGGGCCCTTCTAAACTCTGATCATCCTCCAGCAAGGTTGATCTTGAGAATTAGTGGCAGCATCAGTCCTCATGGCACAGTTCACTTGTTACCACATGAGGAGTCTACAATGGTTACTCCAGTCACAGTGGTCTCAGAAGTACTATCCTCTGTCTCTTCCCATACACATATCTCAGTCATGCAGAACCCACTTTCAGATTGCTAAACTTTCAAACAGACAACATGACAGAAGTCTGGCACATAAACAAGCAAGGGAAAGCTAGATCCTATCTGCTAAGCCATGAGGATGTGGCAATGGCCTGTTGCCTTCCTCCTACTACTACTCTTCCTCCTCTTCCTGTTCTTCGATGAAACATGCTGCAATCTGTTTGCAACCCCACAGAACATCAAATGTAGCAATTACTTTGTTGTTCTCCCATATCAAGGAATGAACCCTAGGGATACTCTGTCCAGTCCTTGGCTTCCAGGGCTACTCTATGCATATCCCCCCGTTCCCCTCATGACCAAGTTCATACAGGAAGCCATTCCATGCAAGGACAGTCTTCCTCATTGTCCTGTTCTGACCCAGACAGATTTTTGTTCCCCTCCTGAAACCCTTCCTAAAGGAATCCCCTTAGTTCCTGATTCTGGATCTAATCTTACCCATTTAGGAATACTAAAAACAATACCACCAGTAACTCACAAGTTGTGTCCGTAGAAACAAAAGTAATAAAAACAGGAACCAAGAAGAACACAACCACGACAGCCAAAGTCTCCAGTATCAGTCTTTACTTAGTGCACAAAGAAACACAAGCACTTTCACGACAGCTTCATCAGGTGTAATGAAAAAGCACTACCTAAACACACCTTATATACAAAAATAGCATAGTCACATGACAAAAGCAATTACAAATTAAAAGAGTTAACTATATGCTTATGTAACAAATTTGAAAAACATACATATACATTTTATATCATAAAACAACTTAAAATAACATATATAGGACAAAACATACATATACATTTTATATCATAAAACAACTTGGAATAACCTTCATAGTGATGCATGAGTTTACTAAATAAAAACTATCTCCTTAGAGGTCTTGATTTCAGCCTCGGTCTAAGTGGTACACTTTCATTTAGCCCACTACCTACATTTGCCCTCATCCTGACAATCCAAGTAGACTCGAGTTCCTCTGTTTTATGCCTCACATCTCCTATTCTAATACTGTCAAAAATTCTCCCAATAACTAAAAACTTAAAACGGTGTGCAGAGTCTGTATCATGAATATGCTTAGTCAAGGCATTTACACAATTAGACTTAACTTATGTGATAAATATGTTCCCTTATTCTATCTTTAAAAGGTCTGTCAGTCTTACCTATATAAAATTTACTGCATTTCTGACAATACGCAAGATATATACCACATGTTCTGTTGTACAAGTGGCAAAAACAGTAAACTTATACAGCTTCTTTTGATCTGGATGGTAAAAACCACCCTCTGTATCCAAAAACTGACAATAATTGCACTTACCACACGGTGTAGTACCTATACCTTCTCTATGACATTCACTAATTCTAGGATAACACAATCTCATTTTCAAAGATTTACTATTCCTAAACGTGAACCTCAGTTCAAAGTCCACATATCTAGCAACTTCCTCATCTGTAGTAAGAATATTCCAATGCTTCCTTATTATTCCCATATATTTAGCTACATTAGATGCATAACATAAAGGGACCTTCAACCTAGGTCCATGTATATCTCTGTTCCTTCCTACAGTCCCTGTACTAAATGAACTAGTGTTCCTATCAGAGAAATATGGTTGAGCTCTTGTACCCCTCTCTTCCAGGGGTGTCCAACCTTTTGGCTTGCTGGGGCTGCATTGAGTGAACAGAAATGGTCTTAGGGCCGCATATAAAATATATCATATAGTTAACTCTTTTGTTGCTCCAGAAGACCACAGTCGACCTCCTGGCTGTAATGTAGGTGCATTTGAACAATGAATAAATGCCAAATATTTGCCTTAAAATTCTAATTCTCATTCTAATTCTAATTCTCTAATCTAACAGTTAACTCTAACATCTTAGTTAATATATATATATATATATATATATATATATATATATATATATATTTTACAAATAAACAGATATTCACTACAGCACTAGCATTTCTCATTGGGAAAACCATTCCAGCAGTCTAATCCACAAAAATAACCCAACAAATTTGCAATAAAGTAAAGAATTCACATTAATGACTTAATAAAACAATTCTGAATAAGCTACAAGAGGGTCTCACCCAAACAAATAACTGGTGCCAGAAATATGGCCTCAAGCTGAATGCCAAAAAATGCATCTTCATCCCCATTGAGGAGGGTGATGTCCCCACAAATTATCACATTAATAACAATGTTGTAAACACACAATAAGTCGTATGGTACTTGGGCACCTAGGTTGATAGAAACCTGACTTTTGACCACCACGTTGTCTCCGTTGTAAGGAAAGCTTTTTATATGGCCCACTTCATTAGTAAGGATATCTCATCTAGGGACAAGGAGATCATAACATCCCTGTATTCTTCCTTTACAAGAGCCATTATTGAGTGCAATGCCCCTTTTGGCATGTGCCTTAGCAAAACACCCTGCCAAAAGAAAGACTACAACCATTTCTGACAAAAAAGTCAAAGGACTAAGTTCACTTAGTTATCCAAACAGACTATAAAGCTTCTTGCTTTCCTCTGTCTCTCACTGTCCCCTATAAATTTCATCATTGGCTTGCTTTCCAGGCTAAGAAAGATCCTACCTTAAGAGACTTCCTCCACCTCAGAAATACTGGTTATACTTAAAATGCTCACTACAAAGACCACAGCCTTCACTGCAACATAAACAAGCCACTTTTTATTTACAGGTTCTTGACACAAAAACCTTCAACTTCTGTAAAAAGCTCCTCTCATTATCAAACAATGTAGTTCAGCAACATGATGGCTGGATGGATAGCCATAAATGTAGTCCTTTGGTAAGTAGTATAGCCTTCATCAAACCAGATGGAAAATCTACATACTAACCTTTCCTAGCTGGATGGCTAAGATCTAATATTGGTTACTCAAGTCTAGTTGCCCAAGAAGAGGGGCATGTTTAACTAAGAATTCCATTTGCAAAATTATATTCAGTATACATATTAAATCTCTCTCTCTTACACACACACACACACACACACACGCACAAAAAGCCCCTACTTTTAAAATAGGCAACCTGAGTAATCACATGACACCCACTCACTGAATGAAATTTTCTGGAAGTCAAAATAGCTGAAAAAAAATCATAATAGAGATGGATTCATCCATGTAATTTCCCACCACCAAAAGGACCATCAATAAATCAACAAACAACTGCTCAGCAAAAAGTAAATCAATAAGAAAACCATAAACTATAATGCTACATACTGGTGTAAACATATAACTTGTGTCAATCCCCAGGTTAATCCATACCAAAAGATTGTGTCAGAGCTTCAGCTATGTACAAACAGCTTTCTCCTAAAAACTTAACTCATTGATATTTGCCTTGCTGTAATTATAACTGTAAAAAAATGTTTTTAAGTTTATTCTGTACCTCAATGATTCTCGCTGTTACGAGATGTCATCTCTGCCATATTGTAAGAGTACTACATCCATAATTTGCTGTCTCTCTCATGTATTGTATTATAATGTTTTGTGTTATTCTTGGAGCTTTTCTCCCCAGGCCTCCGCTGAAAATGGACCTGTGTCCAGTCGGACTTTCCCGGTAAACAAATGTAAAATAAAATAAAATAAAAATAAACTTCCCTCCAATCTAAAGCCATTTGACATTCAGACATTTTAATTTGTGCAGAAGTTACTCACAGATTGACAGTTTACTGAACTGTAATGCTGACCTTCGCTTTTGAAAAAAACAAATTCCCAGACTTTGTCAATAGCTTAAAGTGTAGAGAGGATTATTTATTTATTATATATTTATTTATGGAAAACACCTTTAAAACTGTTAAATTGATTACACACCCAGAAACACAGCAAAGTTATTGTGATTATGTAAACCACAGACTGCTGCAAGAAATCAGTGTCACATTAGCACTCTTTGCTTATGTCCGAACAGATGAATCATACCTGTCAATTCCAAAAGAAGTAAAGTAGCTTAATGTTGTTGTTGTTGTGTCTTTCTTTTTCGTTAGTAGGTCGCCACAGCGGAACTCCGGTCTGCTAATGATTGGCAGTAGATTTTCGTGCCCAGCTGCCAGACGCACAACCTTCAACGAGGGCGGTACACATCATCGCATGTCTCCACACAGAAGACGCCTAGCTGAAAATCGAACTGGACAGCGTCTACTGTGAGTGGGAGGCGCCGGCACCAACGCAACACCACCACCACAGTCAACCTTCTTATTAAGTAAAGTAGCTTAATAAGAAGGTTATTGCAAGGTTACATGGCAGTTTATATTGGAAATAAGCAGAGATATTAAAAAGGCTCTGTTTTACATAATTATGCCGAAAAGTCTTCCAAGGTAAATACAACTTCAGGTTTAGTATGGAACCATACCTCTCAACCTTAGATCAAGAAATCTGGACAAAGCGAAAAATAAAAGTGGGACACAGGCCCAAAAATAGTTATGCATTACAGACACCATTGAAACAACTGTAGCTGCAAACATTATACATCACTTCTAATCCTTCTATCCCATTATTGTCAGTTAAACATTATATGGCTCATTCAGTCCTGCCTTCTTTTGCATCAAAGAAAACCATGCTTTGAAATGACAAATGCATTAAAAATAATAAATAAAACACATTGCATCAACATCCTGCAACTTCCTACCTGCAAGCAACCATAGAGCTTTCACTTAAACTAGGGCTGCTTGTTTCCCCAGAATGACAACTCTCCCTAATTAAGACTAATGGTATACAATCTACCAGTATCTGGACTACCTGAAATAAATTAAATTATAGCCTGTAAATTGAAAGCACACTTTGTTTAATTAAACTATATTTCTAAGCCCACTTACTATATTTTTTCAGTAACATCCCAATATCCATTTCCAGGTCACTTTACAAGACATTGGCAGTGGCAGACTTGGCATCCTTCAGAACCCAACAGGCCCACGCTAATACATTGTCCATTAAATGTAAATATCCATCCACTGTAAATGGCAAGAAGCTATATCTTAAAAAATCTACTTCTGGCATGTGTACCCAAGTATTAGGTTTTGAAACAAAGAAACATATTCTCCACAGTCCGTACGTCTCTGTCTTTAATAATCTTCTACTGTTGCAGCACTCCCAACACATAAGCACACACACACACTAAAATCCCCAACATTTAAAAAATGACATTGTGCCAACTTGATTTGCCTGTATTGATGATTCGCCAAAGCTATGCTTACTGTTGTCCAATCTACCACTGCTTAGAGCCCACCAATGTAAAAACAGTACTAGGTGCTTTTTTGTTTGTCTGAAAAAAACAATACAACTTTATATGCTACAGTCCCACATAGTCAGTCCACTACTGACCCATTAACCCTAGGCTGCTGTCTCATTCTCACTCCCTGGAACTGCATTACCTTGGATGACTACTTTTATTTCCTAAGCAAAAGACACAAATTGGAAGATGAGGCAAAAATACAGACCTTCTTTGAAAATCCATACAGTTAAGAGGTATGAGTTCATTTTCAATACAACACTCTCCCTGATAGGAAAGCCGCAATTTAATGAAAGTGTACTCTTAATGTATGATATATTTGTGAGCTAACTTGTTTGTGTTCAGTAGGTAGACAGATCATTGTTAGCCTCTTTGTGCATGCATCTCTCTCTGTCATGCACACATATACACACATACACTCTTTTTCTACTTTCACGCACACAATTCTGCTTTCATACATGCACTCACTCACTCACTCCGTACTTACCTATTAACACAGGTAATTGCTGTCCCTTTCAAAGGCAACAGAGGCAAATCCATACATGAGACCATCTTCAGCAAGAACACACACACACACACACACACACACACACACACACACACACACACTGATTGTTCGGCGCAAAATAATGGCGTAAACACACTGACCCTTTTTTGGCTCAAAAACAAAACTAGAAGGGTGCTTTGGCACATGCGCACACCGACATTAGCGTTACAGGTCACAGGAGCGAAAAACACAAAACAAAAAAAGTGTTTTGGGGCATGCATACATCGATGTTGCAGTTAGAGATTGAGGGCTACATGGAAGAGCTCTGAGGGCCGCATGCGGCCCGCGGGCCGCAGGTTGGACATGTCTACTTTAATCACTGCTGCTACATTGGGTACAATGATATGTTCTTCATAGCCCCTATCACGAAGATGGTCAACTGTTATATTGACATGTTCAAAGTCAGTTTCTTTTACATTCAGCCTAGAAGCCCTATAAATCTGATTTCGTACAACATTCCTAAAGATGTAGGGAGGATGTGAACTCTCCCTATGCAGCAAATGGTTCACATAACATTCTTTCCTATATAATTTTGTTATAATTTCACCTGTATATTCCCTAGTGACCTTAACATCTAAAAACTCAGTATCAGACACAGAATGGTTACAAGTAAAGCATAGACAGCAAGTAGTGTTGTTGAGATATACAAAACATTCTTGAAACTGCTCATATATACCTCCCCATAAGATAAAAAGGTCATCAACAAACCTTCTATAGAACAACACAAACTCTTTATAAGGACCCTGGAGTACATAGTTGATTTCCCATGATACCATAACTGCATTGGCGTAGCTGTTGGCACAGGCCGTACCCATAGCTACGCCATTGCTTTGCTTGTAGTATTGTTGGTCAAAAACAAAAACATTATGCTCCAATACTATTTCTAATAGCCTAACAAGCAAATCTATTTTCTGTTGACTATAGTCAGAATAATTCCTCAAAAATTTTTTACGCTCAAAAGTCCGTCATGGTTAGGAATCACCGTAAATAAGGAGACAACATCTAAAGTTATAAACATACTCTTCAAATTGTTTTTAGATATATAACCATATAAGTCCCCTAGAAAATGTTCTGTGTTATATGAAAACAAATTGTTAAAAGGCATGATCTCTAAGATCTGCAGAGATCGTAAGGATTTTCAGCTGGGTAATATATTCACTTGTCCGAGAACTGATGATTTGTCGGCTGCCAATTATACCACAGTGTCTTTCACGCAGGCTGAAGCAAGCGTTACTGTGGCAACACAGCCAACAACAAGTAATACGAGTAGTACTGATAATCTGAATGGACGTGTTGTTTCATCACAGCGCCCAATGATGTCACTATGCAAAATTCCAACTCTGCAAATAAAGAACTAGGTGCATGACGTAAGGTTATTGTCACGACTGCTTTGGTACACTCTGTTTCGAATAAGGTGAGGCAGAATGTGACGGAGCTTATCAACGAAATGGATGTCCCTTTGGGGGAATATCAGTTGAACTTTCCATTACCGGTGAAAGAACAGCAAGATTGGAACCAGAAGGAGCGTGGGCGCAGTCGGAGCAGGAACAACCTGAAACGCAAATGGGAAGGTGCTGTGAATCAACAGAATACCATAAAGAAAGCCTTTATGAATGTGAAAAAAGCTTAGTTTGCAATCTTTCGAATATTGTATTAATGGAGACAGAATTAAGAGTCCTAAGTAAAGGACTATCTTTTATACCTTCTGTTGTCTCAGATTATACTGAAGTGATTTTTGACATTAAGAAATTTACCAGAAACTTGATGTTGAAAAATGATGTATAAAGATGTCACAGTAATACTAATGCTGATTCTCAGACATCTAGAGGGTTGGTGTTTAAGAATCCAAGTACTTTTGTACCTAGAATGAACTCTTTAAATATCTGCTTTTGAAAAACTGTGTGTGCAGGACATATATGACCTTAATTTTAAAGGCAATGTGAAGCATGATAATTTTAAAATGGCTAATTTAACTAGAGATGAAAGGTCAGTTTTGAGAGGTCTGGAGTTAAATACTAAAATTATCATCAGACCAGCTGATAAAGGTGGACCCATTGTGGTCCTAGACAGGGACAAGTATGTCATGAAAATGAATGAAATGTTAGCAAATGCTTCTTTTTATACGAAAATTACATTTGTACAACTGACTACAATTATGTATGATATACAGATTTATTTGAAATGTTTGCACGAAATGGCGTTTATTGATGATTACTTTCTTATTTGTTAGTTGCCAAACCTACTGTACCTTTAATACAGGGCCTACCTAAACTTCATAAGAATAGGTTAGATCCACCTCTAAGGCCAATAGTGTCAGGCAGGAATTGGAGCAATGAGACTGTTTCCATTTTTCTTGAAAAGCATTTAAGACCTGTATTAGATAATTTACAACATATTCTTAGGGACACAGAACATTTTTAGGAGACTTATATGGTTATACATCTAAAAACAATTTGAAGAGTATGTTTATAACTTTAGATGTTGTCTCCTTATTTACGGTGATTCCTAACCATGAAGGACTTTTGAACGTAAAAAATTTTTTGAGGAATTATTCTGACTATAGTCAACAGAAAATAGATTTGCTTGATAGGCTATTTGAAATAGTACTGGAGCATAATGTTTTTGTTTTTGACCAACAATACTGCAAGCAATGCAATGGCGTAGCTATGGGCACGGCCTATGCCAATAGGTACGCCAATGCAGTTATGGTATCAAGTGAACTCAACTATGTACTCCAGAGTCCTTATAAAGAGTTTGTGTTGTTCTATAGAATGTTTGTTGATGACCTTTTTATCTTATGGGGAGGTACATATGCGCAGTTTCAAGAATTTTTTGTATATCTCAACAACACTACTTGCTGTCTACGCTTTACTTGTAACCATTCTGTGTCTGATATTGAGTTTTTAGATGTTAAGGTCACTAGGGAATATACAGGTGAAATTATAACAAAATTATATAGGAAAGAATGTTATGTGAACCATTTGCTGCATAGGGAGAGTTCACATCCTCCCTACATCTTTAGGAATGTTGTACGAAATCAGATTTATAGGGCTTCTAGGCTGAATGTAAGAGAAACTGACTTTGAACAACATGTCAGTATAGCGGTTGACCATCTTCGTGATAGGGGCTATGAAGAACATATCATTGTACCCAATGTAGCAGCAGTGATTAAAGAGAGGGGTACAAGAGCTCAACCATATTTGTCTGATAGGAACACTAGTTCACCTAGTACAGGGACTGTAGGAAGGAACAGAGATATATATGGAGCTAGGTTGAAGGTCCCTTTATGTTAAACATCTAATATAGCTAAATATATGGGAATAATAAGGAAGCATTGGAGTATTCTTACTACAGATGAGGAAGTTGCCAGATATTTGGACTTTGAACCGAGGTTCACGTTTAGGAATACTAAATCTTTGAAAATGAGATTGTGTTATCGTAGGATTAGTGAATGTCATAGGGAAGGTATAGGTACTACACCATGTGGTAAGTGCAGTTATTGTCAGTTTTTGGATACAGAGGGTGGTTTTTAACCATCCAGATCAAAAGAAGCTGTATAAGTTTACTGTTTTTGCCACTTGTACAACAGAACATGTGGTATATCTTGTGTATTGTCAGAAATGCAGTAAATTTTATATAAGTAAGACTGACAGACCTTTTAAAGATAGAATAAGGGAACATATTTATCACATAAGTAAGTCTAATTGTGTAAATGACTTGGCTAAACATTCATAATACAGATTCTGCACACCGTTTTAAGTTTTTAGTTATTGGGAGCATTTTTGATAGTATTAGAATAGGTGATGTGAGGCATAAAACAGAGGAACTCGAGTCTACTTGGATTGTCAGGATGAGGGCAAATGTAGGTAGTGGGCTAAATGAAAGTGTACCACTTAGACCGAGGCTGAAATCAAGACCTCTAAGGAGATAGTTTTTATTTAGTAAACTCATGCACTACTATGAAGGTTATTCCAAGTTGTTTTATAATATAAAATGTATATGTAAGTTTTTAAAATTGTTTTACATAAGCGTATAGTTGTTACCCTTTTAATTTGTAATTGCTTTTGTCATGTGACTATGCTATTTTTGTATCTAAGGTGTGTTTAGGTAGTACTTTTTCATTACACGTGATGACGCTATCGTGAAAGCGCTTGGGTTTCTTTGTACACTAAGTAAAGACTGATACTGGAGACTTTGGCTGTCGTGGTTGTGTTCTTCTTGGTTCCTGTTTTTATTACCCATTTAGGAAACTTAATTTGGATCTTTCCAGCCTGAGGCTAACCGCTTGGTTTCTTCAATTCTAGTGATGGCACGAGATTCTTCCCTTTCCTCAGATATTTTACAAATACTCACAGCATCTCAGAAATCATCCACATGCAATTTATGTAGAAAAGGTTTGTCAAATAAGCAGAATCTCATAATGATGATCCCATTACTGTTTCAGTGGCAGAGATTCTGCATTTCTTATCTTTCTTGTTTTCAGCTGGTAACAGTTTCTTCACTATCAAGGTACAGTAAGAGGTCATTACCTCCTTCCATGTCGACTTCCAGGACTATTTATTGGACTCTCACAAACTATGTAAAGCCTTTCTTAAGAGTCTATTTCATTTGAGGCCTCCCATTAATGGTCCAGCTACTCCGTGGGACTTGAATCTGGTTTTGGAAGCCATGTCCAGACCTCCCTTTGAACCAGCATCTTCTGCAAAATTGAAATTCTTGTTATGAAATATTGTACTGTTTGTAGCTGTCAATTCAGCCTGGATGGTGTCAGAGCTCCACGCCCTCTCTTCAGTTTCACCATACATAGTTTTTCATAATGACAGGGTTACCTTTAGAACTAATCCTTCCTTTCTTCCAAAAGTAGTTTCTGAGACCGACTGATTAAAGCCCATTCACCTTCCAGTGAGCTTTCTTAATTACCAAAGCAAGGAGAATACATCTTGCATATGTTACCCTTGACCAGATAGTGCACCCACCCTTCAGAGGGTCAGACATACTGGACCTGGTACTCACCAAAATGGAAGCGAGCTGCTGTGGTCGGACCACAGAGCTGTCTCCTTTGAAATAAAAATTAACTCCATAACCCATGCAAACCCTATAACAGTTAGAAAATATTCCAAAGCAAATTGCACCCTATCAAACAATAATTTATCAAAATTATTCAGTGCCCCCCCAACCCTGAGTTCACAGCAACCTATGCAGACTTTTTCACAGAGACCCTGTACAACCATGTAAATTCCTATATAGAGGCTGCTGTACCTACTAGAAGTAATCCCAAAACAAACCACACTGGTGGAATCCTAGCAATAATTGGGTATATAGCAAAAGGGAAAAAAGTCGCGGCTAAAATCAAGATGAGCAACTCCAATAATGGTAGGAGCTCCATAATGATAGGATCTGTGTAATTATACTAAACAGGAATCTAAGAGGACTAATTAAGTCTAACAAGGGCCAGTTACAAAGTCAAGATAGCCTCACAGGCTAAAGACAACCACAAGGCCCTCTACAGCTCTCTTCAAAACATCAGTGTGCCAAATTGGTGGACAGTGATGCCACCTTCAGTGTGCAGACTGACACAGTGAATTTGTTTGCTGACAGATTCAGCTCAAAATTCACCCCCAACTCCTCCCTGCCTCCCTCCGTGAAATACCAACTAGCATAAACCCCCCCAGCTATTAACAGGGAGCAGGTCCTGGCATTGCTGACTAAGGCCAAAAAGGCAGCCTTAGTAGGCCACCATAATATCCCAGGATGCCTCCTAAATGGCTGGAAACATGACCTATCAGGACCAGTGGAGCATATGTTTCAACTATAGCCTCAAAACAGGCTTTGTACCCTGAAAAGGAAGGACTGTAGTGGTTATACCACTTTAAAAGGGCGGCCCATCAACTGACTCCATAAACTACAGACCTATTTAATATGCAAAGCCATAGAATGAATTATCATGGAAGGATCAACAAAGACATAGGCAACCTTCAGACAATGGACCCAACACAGTTTGGCTTTGTCAAGGGAAGAGCATATCTACCAAATCTGGAAGACTTATTTGAGACAGTCATCAAGGCAATGGATGAGGGGAAAACAGTAAATACCACCTACCTGGACTTTGTTAAGGTGTTCAGTGCTATACCCAACTCAGGTATAGTTAACAGAATCATGAAACTGTACATAAACCCCTAAAAAACTTTCTAGATTACCAGCTGGCTCACAGATAGGACCCAGAAATTCAGGACTGGTGATACCACCACCAGTAAGGACCAGTCATCAGTGGGGTAACTCAAGGCCCCATGCTGGGACTGCTGCTATCTGGCATCTACTTCTCGGAGGTAAATACTAATGTCAAGGGCCTTTGGATGACCAAATTCATAGATGACTGCAAATAGGGAGCTATCATAGATTCCCCTCCATCACACAGACATGTTAAAAGAGGATCTAACACAGATAAATGATTGATGCTAAAGTCATTGACACCCCAAAGAGTTGACCCCAGTAGTCAGAGATCTGGGAACATATGTAAACAGTAATCTGGCCTTTGACCAACATGTGGCCAAGGTAGTAAGAAAATCATTCAGTGTTGCTCATCTTATAAGTGAGGGCATAGGTTCATAGGTAGGTACTAGGCTATTGGCCCTAGGACCTATATAAGCCTAGCCAAAAAGCTTTCTCCACCCAAGAGCATTATTTTCCTGTGCCCCTTTTGAGCAGAGCCACAGAAGTGATCCTCGGGGTGAATTTCCTATCTCCCTTCCAATCATCAAGATTTTTCTTGAAGAGTGCTAATGAGGAGCTTTGTTTGATATAGATGGGTAGTTTGTTCCGGAGTATGGGAAGTCTCTGGGACAGGAATCTATCCTCCAGCATATTCTGTTTATTGTGGTGACAAGGTTTAGGTCCCTAGAGAGTGTAGCTCGGAGGGATTGAGATTTCTTTAAGTGGAGCATGCCCAACAGCTCTGGACATAGCTTTGTATGTTAGGCAGAGATCGCCTCTGAGTAGGCGATATGCGACAGAGTAAAGCTGGAGTTTTTTTGAGACTGTCTGCGTAGGGCATCTGTTTGAGGCTGGTAATCCTCTGTGAGGCATGCAGATCCAAGGAAGTCATGGTGCCACTTTATTCAGTCCTTATCAGACCTATCATTGAGTATAATGCCTCCTTCGGCATGCACTTGACCAAACATATGCAACAGTTGCAATGCCCACAAAGGTTCCTTACCAGGAGAATCTGTGGTATAAAACATTGTCCTACAAGAATCACCTTAAAGCCCTATTTCTATACTCTTTGTCTCCTACAGATTACTGAGAGGCAATCTATGCCTGGGATACAAGGCATCCTTGGATCCAGCTCTGATGGACCATTTGCATTCCACAAAATGAACAACATGCTCACTAGATCCAAAGATTTAAACTTTGCTTGTGACATAGATAAGACATGTTACTGATGCAGATATGTGTTTCAGAGGATCCCCATGCTCTGGAGCAGCCTCCCCTTCAATGTGAAGCAGAGTCCACCCCTAACCCTATTTAAACACAACCTTCACCAATGAATGGGAAATTGGAAGTGTATCCCATATCTTGTCTCCATGTCTGTGATAGACAGAGACAGGCAGTAATGTCCAAACTAACATACCCCCCCCCCAGCCTCTAGAAACTTCCTAACTAACCTACTCCCTGTTAATAAATGCCCATGATACATATGGACAAAATTGAGTTCAATTGCATGGCTAGGCTTATAAAGGTTCTGCTGGTCGTTAGTCTAGTAATTCGGCATGTCATAAATTTGGAAAATGACTAACTTGACTCTGGTTGTGTGTCACCTCCCCAAACAACAACAACAAAATAAAATAAATAAATAAAAATAAATAAAACAGCATGGCTGTCAATACAGTAGGGATAAATCTCAATAGAATCATGGACAAATCTAGAAATAAGAGGCATGGATAGCTTTAAACTACTAGTACTGTCACTTTGAGACACTGACGGAAAAAAAATGAATTGAATTAATATACATTTTCTGAAGTAAAATTAGTCTATAAATCTAATTATTGTCATTATTAAGTGTAAAAAGTTGCCAATTTTAGCAGTGATTAAGAGGGACAGTTGAGAGGAATATAAAAGAGCACAGTTCTAGAAATGCAGACTACTTGCCCTATGCAGAAGTGTAAACGAAAAGAGAAAACAGTGTCAGCACTGCCCTTTGCAGACTCTGTCGAGAAAATATACTGAAATAGTCTTTGAGGTTAATAACTTCCTTACCTCTGCAGCAGTGTTGTTGAACTGGCTCCTGACGCAAAATAATTCAATGCACTTTACACAAGCAACAAATGCAAAATCAGTTTCTTTGGTAACTCGGGTGTTGGTGAACGCTGGTGTGTCACCTAAAATGTTGTGGCGTGTCACCGGTTCGCCATCAGTGGTCTAGTATATAACTATGAACCTGTGTTTACAGTTGAGCAGTTATTTATTTACTTCACACACAACAGATTAGACAAAGTTTATATGTATTCTACTTCCATATGGTTGTCAGACTGTATCATTTATTTATTTATACCTCTAGGAATAAATTATTGCTTGTTAAGCCTAAAACTCACTCCACTAGAGCAGTTTCTACCTCAGTGGACTTTTTCAGATCCCTCTCCTTAGATGAGATTTGTCAGGCTGCCAGTTAGTCTTCAACTGTTACATTTGTCAAACATTACAAATTAGACTGAAGGTCTTTTGTCACGAAGCCACCCAGGAGTCTAGTGGCTGGAGATTCTGGCCCATAAGTCAGATTGGACTGATTGAATGAATAGGATATGAAAGTTATGTACTTAGCATCATTCCAGTCCATCCAGTATGACAATGTACCCTGCTTCTGCATTATATGTATCTAGAACTTGTTTTCCAGATGTGGATTGGGTTCAGTCCTAATGGTTAAGGTGTTTATCTCACAGACAGAAAGTAGTGTTTGATTCTCACATGTGAAAGGGAAACTGACAAGGTTTAAAATGGCCCACAAGGGCAGCTAGCATAGTCCTTATGTAGGAACCTATAAGACGTATTTAAGAAACAGGCAGCAAACTCAATCTGAGTTACTCAGGAAGGAGCAAGCTGTTTTCGGTAAAAAAGTTAGGATGGTCCTGAGACTGGAGCACTAATCCTAAGCTGGGGTTCGAGAGCCCATATGTCATAACAGACAGACTGGAATGAAAAGATATGTTATGGTAAATACATAACTTTCATTTATCAATACTCAAACCTCCTGATTAAGGTAACTTTCAAAACATACATTACTATACTGCTTTATAATTTTACAAACTGAGTATGCAGTTTAAACCAGGAAAGATGTTCTTTAAAAATAAAAGCTGTTTTGCTAACAGTCACTTCTTCCATCCATTTAGTATTCTTTCAAGCATAGAAAGTGCAAAGTAGTTGAACAGAAGCAGCATATTTCTGAGCTTCTTCAACTTGTGCTTTTCACACATTCGTAATCCAAATACCAATACACCACTTAGCAATGGAGCTGCTGTTCAGCAACAGAACTTGTTTCCAGGGATAAAGACCCTAACGTGAAATCTTACGTATCAACCTGGAAGGGATTTTCCCTTTGATACTTTTGCAGGGACAAAGACTGCACCATAAGTGTCACTGATCCTTAATTACTTGTCTGATCTTTACAAGATGGGGCCATCGTATGCTTCTGTAAAGGTCCACACCTCTCCTATTTCTTCCTTCCTTGCCCAGGACTCTCCTTTGTATTCCTATCTGTCAGTAAACCAGTTCCTAAAGGTGGTACATCTTAGACCACCAAGAAGGGGAAACCATTGTACCATATTACCTCAATTATGTGTTGTGGAAGTTGACCCTGGCTCCTTTTGAGCTGGCTGCTTCAACCTTTCTCATATTCTTCTCCTGGAAGTTGCTGTTTCTGTTAGGCCAGAACTACAGTCACTAATGGGCAAAGAACCTATTTTTTATCTCCCATAAAGATAGGGTTTCACTACATGCCCTCTCTTCCTTTTTGCCCAAGGTCGTGATGGAGAGTGCATTGAACCAGGCCACCCATCTCCTTGTGCTTTTTTCCCCTAAAACCACAGAACATAGGCAATGAGCTTTGCATGCCTTAGATGTTTATAAACAACTAAGATTCTGTCTACATACAACAAAAGAATTCAGAAAATCAGACCAACGTTTTGTGAGTTTTGCTAAGGAAAAGGAGAGTAGACCAGTGGGAGTGAATCCAGGGCCTAGGCAGGGTTTGCCTTTGCCATCCTGTTCTGCTCTCCTGAGAGGTTTCTGGCTGAGTCAGCCACCTACTAGGATTATGCTCCATGAGTCATCCCGCAGATGAGTACTGCAACAGTAAATAATATGTTGAATATATCACAGTTCCATTAGGAATTTGCCATAATTGTAAATGTTAGTGACTTCACTGTTGCAGTTCATATTCCTTCCCTTCACCCCCTTACTTAACTTCTTGGATATGTTGAGATTGGTCCCATTTTCCTTTTATACAAGCATGGAAAGTCAATGAGTTATGGATTTCTTTTTCTGAACAGTGAACCTTATCTTAGGTGGTTCAGCAAATTGTCCACCAAAAGTTATGATGAGTTATTCTTGGCTATTTTTGAGTTTTAGCCGTGCTTTGTCACATGGAGACTAACGTGAATTTTCAGACCCAAAGGGCATTTTGTCACTTTGTAATCACACCTTTTGTATCACATGATAAATGTTGGAAGCAGAGACTTTAAAACTTTGTATTTGTCATATTGTTTTATTTGATCAATCATCTATGTG